>NW_026974924.1:300000-480478 GCF_030014295.1 Loxodonta africana | reverse complement strand
CTTTGCCTGTGCTCTCCTTTGGCTGAGGGACATCCTGTGTTTCCTAGCAGGAGAAGGCATTTGTGGAGAGAGGCGGATTCCATGTGTGCAGGCAAAGTGTGTGCTGAGATGATGAGTCGCTGGAGACCAGGGTGGACTCTTCAGACCCAGAATAGGCCTCTGGCAGGTATGTGTCAATGTTTTCTACCCTTCGCTCTCAGCTGGGTATTTGCATACAACGTTAGCAGCGGAATTAGTTGTCTCCGGAGAGGCTGCCACGTGTCAGCAAGCTTCACCTGGCCAGGGTCCGCCCGTGATGTAGCTCCCCAATCAATCACCACTCTCTAGACCTTCCAGAAAGACTAGCAGATCTTGTCTGCCCGTGGGCAACCAGTAGAGCCAGAGGCCTTCCCCCTTTGCTCTTCCGTCTCTAGGCACTCTGTCAGGCACTCCAAGCTGTGAAGTGACTCAGGGGGAGAAGGAAGAGATTTCAGAGAACGAACACATCCAGAGAGAGACAGAGAGAGGCAAGAGATGCTGAGTGGGGTTGCATTGCGTACTGATATCCTCTGGAAAGTGGGAAAGAGGTACCTGGCCTGTTGTAGCAATGCCCTGAAACAGTCGGAACCAGAAGCTCCCCTGTGCCTGCGTAGGCTTTCCCGGGGTGTGCTCAAACCCTGTGGCCACTAGGTGTCATAGGTCGTAATGGAGGGCCCTGTTTCATCTGCCTGGCGGGCCAGATCTCTGCCATTGGCTCAGTCTTGTCACCAGGCCCATCATAAGCTCCACCCACTCTTCCGGTGGTGGGACTGTCTCCATGGTGATGGCAAAGGAGCCTTAGTCCCGCCCACCTGGCCTTGACTTCACCTCGCTGGCCTGCTGACCCTCACTCAGACCTCTGTGTTGATAAAAATGAATATCCGCCAGTGCCCAGGTGTCAGCATCTGGGATAAAGGATTCGGGACCTTGCCTGGGGCAGAAGGCAGCCTAGGCCAGCTAGTACCTGGAAGTCTAGTGACTTGTGACACTGCTGCCAGTGACAAATGGTGACTCCCACTCTCACATATCCCCTGGTGGCAGAATGATAGCGATGGGTGGAGAAACATCGCTCCGGAGCACACGTTAAATGGGGCACCGGCCAAAGGCCAGGGCCAGTAGTGGACGTGGCCGAGCCGAAGGGCGAGCCAGTGAAGGGCCCAAGGATTCCTCCTGTATGTGGGAAACATGTCCTCCGGGTCCCCACGTCCATAAACCATTGGATTGCTGGGGCCCAGGATGCCTGGATTTCGGCCTTGCCTTGGCTGCCTGGCCACATACGCAGCCTTCCACCGGAGGCGGGGATATGTAGACAGCAAAAATTGGGAAAATGGCAGTGTCTCCTCGATTTCCCTGACATCGGCCTTTTTGAGCGGCGTGCTTTTTTCCTAGTAGGATCAGGCAGTGACGGAGAAAGGCAGGATTATGTGTGCAGGACAGGTATGTGCTGAGAAGGCGACAAGGTTGAGACCAGGTTGGGATCTTTAGTCCCAGGAAAGGCCCCTGGCAGTTGTGGGTCAATGTTCTCTGCCCATCCCACCTGGCGTGGGGAGGTTTACAGCATACAAAGCAGCAGCAGAATTATTCTTCCCCCAGAGGTTGCATCTGCCCACAAGCTCCACCTGGCCAGGGTCCGCCCCTACGGTATTGCCCATGTCAATCAACAGAAGCTAAGACCTTCCAGAGAGACTAACTGCTATTCTCTACCCACGGGGAAGCGGTACAGCCAGAAGCCTCCCCTGTTTCATCTCCAGGCTCTCTCTCAGGCCCCTCATGGCTGTGATTTGTCTCAGGGGTAGAACGGAGAGATTTCTCTGAATGAACACATACAGAGAGGGGCCATAGAGGCTGAGGAAGGGCGCCTTGCCTACTGATATCCCAGCGTAAGTGGAAAAGAGGTACCTGCCTGCTGTCCCAGTATGTCGAACCTGTCCACATCAGGGGTTGCCTACTGTGAAGTTATTCCCTGGGTGCCCTCGATTTTGTGGCCAAGGACAGAAGGGGCCGTTGTGTGTCCATGGGTAAAAGGAGGCCTCTGTGGAACTGGCCTGTTAGGCTGGACCTCTCCTATTGGCTCAGAGTTTGTGACCCGTCCCCGTCAGAAGTTCCGCCCAGCCTTCCAGTGGCTGTCTCCATGGTGATTGAGAAAGAAGCCTTAGGCCCCGCACTCAGCCTTCACCTGGCCTACCTGGCCTCTTTACCCTCGTACAGACCGCTGTGTGGATGAAAGAAAGGATGTCGGCCAGTGACCACGTGTCCTCATTTCCTTTGAAGGATTAGGCTCCTTGCCTGGGCAGAAGACAGCCAAGGTCAGCCTGAGCCTAGACTCCTAGTGACCTGTGACACTGCAGGCAGTGATAGATGTTCACGTCCACGCTGAGGTATCCGCAGGTGGCAGATTCAGAGTGGTCGGAGGTGATGTGTAACTAGAGATCACACACTCACGGGGGCACGGGCCAAAGGTCAGGGAAAATAGCTGAGGTCGTGGAGCTCTAGCGGAGCCAGGCTAGGGCCCAGGCCTCCCTCCTGTACGTGGCAAAGAGGTGATCCATATGCCGCCATCCGCAGACTCTGGACTGCTAGGGCCCTGGATGCCCGAATTTCGGCCTTGTCTTCGGAGAAGTGACGCACATGGAGTGTGCCACGGAGGCCGTGGACCAGCACAGGGGAAAATCTTGAAAATGCAGGCTTCAGTTGACTTTGCCTGTGCTCTCCTTTGGCTGAGGGACATCCTGTGTTTCCTAGCAGGAGAAGGCATTTGTGGAGAGAGGCGGATTCCATGTGTGCAGGCAAAGTGTGTGCTGAGATGATGAGTCGCTGGAGACCAGGGTGGACTCTTCAGACCCAGAATAGGCCTCTGGCAGGTATGTGTCAATGTTTTCTACCCTTCGCTCTCAGCTGGGTATTTGCATACAACGTTAGCAGCGGAATTAGTTGTCTCCGGAGAGGCTGCCACGTGTCAGCAAGCTTCACCTGGCCAGGGTCCGCCCGTGATGTAGCTCCCCAATCAATCACCACTCTCTAGACCTTCCAGAAAGACTAGCAGATCTTGTCTGCCCGTGGGCAACCAGTAGAGCCAGAGGCCTTCCCCCTTTGCTCTTCCGTCTCTAGGCACTCTGTCAGGCACTCCAAGCTGTGAAGTGACTCAGGGGGAGAAGGAAGAGATTTCAGAGAACGAACACATCCAGAGAGAGACAGAGAGAGGCAAGAGATGCTGAGTGGGGTTGCATTGCGTACTGATATCCTCTGGAAAGTGGGAAAGAGGTACCTGGCCTGTTGTAGCAATGCCCTGAAACAGTCGGAACCAGAAGCTCCCCTGTGCCTGCGTAGGCTTTCCCGGGGTGTGCTCAAACCCTGTGGCCACTAGGTGTCATAGGTCGTAATGGAGGGCCCTGTTTCATCTGCCTGGCGGGCCAGATCTCTGCCATTGGCTCAGTCTTGTCACCAGGCCCATCATAAGCTCCACCCACTCTTCCGGTGGTGGGACTGTCTCCATGGTGATGGCAAAGGAGCCTTAGTCCCGCCCACCTGGCCTTGACTTCACCTCGCTGGCCTGCTGACCCTCACTCAGACCTCTGTGTTGATAAAAATGAATATCCGCCAGTGCCCAGGTGTCAGCATCTGGGATAAAGGATTCGGGACCTTGCCTGGGGCAGAAGGCAGCCTAGGCCAGCTAGTACCTGGAAGTCTAGTGACTTGTGACACTGCTGCCAGTGACAAATGGTGACTCCCACTCTCACATATCCCCTGGTGGCAGAATGATAGCGATGGGTGGAGAAACATCGCTCCGGAGCACACGTTAAATGGGGCACCGGCCAAAGGCCAGGGCCAGTAGTGGACGTGGCCGAGCCGAAGGGCGAGCCAGTGAAGGGCCCAAGGATTCCTCCTGTATGTGGGAAACATGTCCTCCGGGTCCCCACGTCCATAAACCATTGGATTGCTGGGGCCCAGGATGCCTGGATTTCGGCCTTGCCTTGGCTGCCTGGCCACATACGCAGCCTTCCACCGGAGGCGGGGATATGTAGACAGCAAAAATTGGGAAAATGGCAGTGTCTCCTCGATTTCCCTGACATCGGCCTTTTTGAGCGGCGTGCTTTTTTCCTAGTAGGATCAGGCAGTGACGGAGAAAGGCAGGATTATGTGTGCAGGACAGGTATGTGCTGAGAAGGCGACAAGGTTGAGACCAGGTTGGGATCTTTAGTCCCAGGAAAGGCCCCTGGCAGTTGTGGGTCAATGTTCTCTGCCCATCCCACCTGGCGTGGGGAGGTTTACAGCATACAAAGCAGCAGCAGAATTATTCTTCCCCCAGAGGTTGCATCTGCCCACAAGCTCCACCTGGCCAGGGTCCGCCCCTACGGTATTGCCCATGTCAATCAACAGAAGCTAAGACCTTCCAGAGAGACTAACTGCTATTCTCTACCCACGGGGAAGCGGTACAGCCAGAAGCCTCCCCTGTTTCATCTCCAGGCTCTCTCTCAGGCCCCTCATGGCTGTGATTTGTCTCAGGGGTAGAACGGAGAGATTTCTCTGAATGAACACATACAGAGAGGGGCCATAGAGGCTGAGGAAGGGCGCCTTGCCTACTGATATCCCAGCGTAAGTGGAAAAGAGGTACCTGCCTGCTGTCCCAGTATGTCGAACCTGTCCACATCAGGGGTTGCCTACTGTGAAGTTATTCCCTGGGTGCCCTCGATTTTGTGGCCAAGGACAGAAGGGGCCGTTGTGTGTCCATGGGTAAAAGGAGGCCTCTGTGGAACTGGCCTGTTAGGCTGGACCTCTCCTATTGGCTCAGAGTTTGTGACCCGTCCCCGTCAGAAGTTCCGCCCAGCCTTCCAGTGGCTGTCTCCATGGTGATTGAGAAAGAAGCCTTAGGCCCCGCACTCAGCCTTCACCTGGCCTACCTGGCCTCTTTACCCTCGTACAGACCGCTGTGTGGATGAAAGAAAGGATGTCGGCCAGTGACCACGTGTCCTCATTTCCTTTGAAGGATTAGGCTCCTTGCCTGGGCAGAAGACAGCCAAGGTCAGCCTGAGCCTAGACTCCTAGTGACCTGTGACACTGCAGGCAGTGATAGATGTTCACGTCCACGCTGAGGTATCCGCAGGTGGCAGATTCAGAGTGGTCGGAGGTGATGTGTAACTAGAGATCACACACTCACGGGGGCACGGGCCAAAGGTCAGGGAAAATAGCTGAGGTCGTGGAGCTCTAGCGGAGCCAGGCTAGGGCCCAGGCCTCCCTCCTGTACGTGGCAAAGAGGTGATCCATATGCCGCCATCCGCAGACTCTGGACTGCTAGGGCCCTGGATGCCCGAATTTCGGCCTTGTCTTCGGAGAAGTGACGCACATGGAGTGTGCCACGGAGGCCGTGGACCAGCACAGGGGAAAATCTTGAAAATGCAGGCTTCAGTTGACTTTGCCTGTGCTCTCCTTTGGCTGAGGGACATCCTGTGTTTCCTAGCAGGAGAAGGCATTTGTGGAGAGAGGCGGATTCCATGTGTGCAGGCAAAGTGTGTGCTGAGATGATGAGTCGCTGGAGACCAGGGTGGACTCTTCAGACCCAGAATAGGCCTCTGGCAGGTATGTGTCAATGTTTTCTACCCTTCGCTCTCAGCTGGGTATTTGCATACAACGTTAGCAGCGGAATTAGTTGTCTCCGGAGAGGCTGCCACGTGTCAGCAAGCTTCACCTGGCCAGGGTCCGCCCGTGATGTAGCTCCCCAATCAATCACCACTCTCTAGACCTTCCAGAAAGACTAGCAGATCTTGTCTGCCCGTGGGCAACCAGTAGAGCCAGAGGCCTTCCCCCTTTGCTCTTCCGTCTCTAGGCACTCTGTCAGGCACTCCAAGCTGTGAAGTGACTCAGGGGGAGAAGGAAGAGATTTCAGAGAACGAACACATCCAGAGAGAGACAGAGAGAGGCAAGAGATGCTGAGTGGGGTTGCATTGCGTACTGATATCCTCTGGAAAGTGGGAAAGAGGTACCTGGCCTGTTGTAGCAATGCCCTGAAACAGTCGGAACCAGAAGCTCCCCTGTGCCTGCGTAGGCTTTCCCGGGGTGTGCTCAAATCCTGTGGCCACTAGGTGTCATAGGTCGTAATGGAGGGCCCTGTTTCATCTGCCTGGCGGGCCAGATCTCTGCCATTGGCTCAGTCTTGTCACCAGGCCCATCATAAGCTCCACCCACTCTTCCGGTGGTGGGACTGTCTCCATGGTGATGGCAAAGGAGCCTTAGTCCCGCCCACCTGGCCTTGACTTCACCTCGCTGGCCTGCTGACCCTCACTCAGACCTCTGTGTTGATAAAAATGAATATCCGCCAGTGCCCAGGTGTCAGCATCTGGGATAAAGGATTCGGGACCTTGCCTGGGGCAGAAGGCAGCCTAGGCCAGCTAGTACCTGGAAGTCTAGTGACTTGTGACACTGCTGCCAGTGACAAATGGTGACTCCCACTCTCACATATCCCCTGGTGGCAGAATGATAGCGATGGGTGGAGAAACATCGCTCCGGAGCACACGTTAAATGGGGCACCGGCCAAAGGCCAGGGCCAGTAGTGGACGTGGCCGAGCCGAAGGGCGAGCCAGTGAAGGGCCCAAGGATTCCTCCTGTATGTGGGAAACATGTCCTCCGGGTCCCCACGTCCATAAACCATTGGATTGCTGGGGCCCAGGATGCCTGGATTTCGGCCTTGCCTTGGCTGCCTGGCCACATACGCAGCCTTCCACCGGAGGCGGGGATATGTAGACAGCAAAAATTGGGAAAATGGCAGTGTCTCCTCGATTTCCCTGACATCGGCCTTTTTGAGCGGCGTGCTTTTTTCCTAGTAGGATCAGGCAGTGACGGAGAAAGGCAGGATTATGTGTGCAGGACAGGTATGTGCTGAGAAGGCGACAAGGTTGAGACCAGGTTGGGATCTTTAGTCCCAGGAAAGGCCCCTGGCAGTTGTGGGTCAATGTTCTCTGCCCATCCCACCTGGCGTGGGGAGGTTTACAGCATACAAAGCAGCAGCAGAATTATTCTTCCCCCAGAGGTTGCATCTGCCCACAAGCTCCACCTGGCCAGGGTCCGCCCCTACGGTATTGCCCATGTCAATCAACAGAAGCTAAGACCTTCCAGAGAGACTAACTGCTATTCTCTACCCACGGGGAAGCGGTACAGCCAGAAGCCTCCCCTGTTTCATCTCCAGGCTCTCTCTCAGGCCCCTCATGGCTGTGATTTGTCTCAGGGGTAGAACGGAGAGATTTCTCTGAATGAACACATACAGAGAGGGGCCATAGAGGCTGAGGAAGGGCGCCTTGCCTACTGATATCCCAGCGTAAGTGGAAAAGAGGTACCTGCCTGCTGTCCCAGTATGTCGAACCTGTCCACATCAGGGGTTGCCTACTGTGAAGTTATTCCCTGGGTGCCCTCGATTTTGTGGCCAAGGACAGAAGGGGCCGTTGTGTGTCCATGGGTAAAAGGAGGCCTCTGTGGAACTGGCCTGTTAGGCTGGACCTCTCCTATTGGCTCAGAGTTTGTGACCCGTCCCCGTCAGAAGTTCCGCCCAGCCTTCCAGTGGCTGTCTCCATGGTGATTGAGAAAGAAGCCTTAGGCCCCGCACTCAGCCTTGTATTTGCATACAACGTTAGCAGCGGAATTAGTTGTCTCCGGAGAGGCTGCCACGTGTCAGCAAGCTTCACCTGGCCAGGGTCCGCCCGTGATGTAGCTCCCCAATCAATCACCACTCTCTAGACCTTCCAGAAAGACTAGCAGATCTTGTCTGCCCGTGGGCAACCAGTAGAGCCAGAGGCCTTCCCCCTTTGCTCTTCCGTCTCTAGGCACTCTGTCAGGCACTCCAAGCTGTGAAGTGACTCAGGGGGAGAAGGAAGAGATTTCAGAGAACGAACACATCCAGAGAGAGACAGAGAGAGGCAAGAGATGCTGAGTGGGGTTGCATTGCGTACTGATATCCTCTGGAAAGTGGGAAAGAGGTACCTGGCCTGTTGTAGCAATGCCCTGAAACAGTCGGAACCAGAAGCTCCCCTGTGCCTGCGTAGGCTTTCCCGGGGTGTGCTCAAACCCTGTGGCCACTAGGTGTCATAGGTCGTAATGGAGGGCCCTGTTTCATCTGCCTGGCGGGCCAGATCTCTGCCATTGGCTCAGTCTTGTCACCAGGCCCATCATAAGCTCCACCCACTCTTCCGGTGGTGGGACTGTCTCCATGGTGATGGCAAAGGAGCCTTAGTCCCGCCCACCTGGCCTTGACTTCACCTCGCTGGCCTGCTGACCCTCACTCAGACCTCTGTGTTGATAAAAATGAATATCCGCCAGTGCCCAGGTGTCAGCATCTGGGATAAAGGATTCGGGACCTTGCCTGGGGCAGAAGGCAGCCTAGGCCAGCTAGTACCTGGAAGTCTAGTGACTTGTGACACTGCTGCCAGTGACAAATGGTGACTCCCACTCTCACATATCCCCTGGTGGCAGAATGATAGCGATGGGTGGAGAAACATCGCTCCGGAGCACACGTTAAATGGGGCACCGGCCAAAGGCCAGGGCCAGTAGTGGACGTGGCCGAGCCGAAGGGCGAGCCAGTGAAGGGCCCAAGGATTCCTCCTGTATGTGGGAAACATGTCCTCCGGGTCCCCACGTCCATAAACCATTGGATTGCTGGGGCCCAGGATGCCTGGATTTCGGCCTTGCCTTGGCTGCCTGGCCACATACGCAGCCTTCCACCGGAGGCGGGGATATGTAGACAGCAAAAATTGGGAAAATGGCAGTGTCTCCTCGATTTCCCTGACATCGGCCTTTTTGAGCGGCGTGCTTTTTTCCTAGTAGGATCAGGCAGTGACGGAGAAAGGCAGGATTATGTGTGCAGGACAGGTATGTGCTGAGAAGGCGACAAGGTTGAGACCAGGTTGGGATCTTTAGTCCCAGGAAAGGCCCCTGGCAGTTGTGGGTCAATGTTCTCTGCCCATCCCACCTGGCGTGGGGAGGTTTACAGCATACAAAGCAGCAGCAGAATTATTCTTCCCCCAGAGGTTGCATCTGCCCACAAGCTCCACCTGGCCAGGGTCCGCCCCTACGGTATTGCCCATGTCAATCAACAGAAGCTAAGACCTTCCAGAGAGACTAACTGCTATTCTCTACCCACGGGGAAGCGGTACAGCCAGAAGCCTCCCCTGTTTCATCTCCAGGCTCTCTCTCAGGCCCCTCATGGCTGTGATTTGTCTCAGGGGTAGAACGGAGAGATTTCTCTGAATGAACACATACAGAGAGGGGCCATAGAGGCTGAGGAAGGGCGCCTTGCCTACTGATATCCCAGCGTAAGTGGAAAAGAGGTACCTGCCTGCTGTCCCAGTATGTCGAACCTGTCCACATCAGGGGTTGCCTACTGTGAAGTTATTCCCTGGGTGCCCTCGATTTTGTGGCCAAGGACAGAAGGGGCCGTTGTGTGTCCATGGGTAAAAGGAGGCCTCTGTGGAACTGGCCTGTTAGGCTGGACCTCTCCTATTGGCTCAGAGTTTGTGACCCGTCCCCGTCAGAAGTTCCGCCCAGCCTTCCAGTGGCTGTCTCCATGGTGATTGAGAAAGAAGCCTTAGGCCCCGCACTCAGCCTTCACCTGGCCTACCTGGCCTCTTTACCCTCGTACAGACCGCTGTGTGGATGAAAGAAAGGATGTCGGCCAGTGACCACGTGTCCTCATTTCCTTTGAAGGATTAGGCTCCTTGCCTGGGCAGAAGACAGCCAAGGTCAGCCTGAGCCTAGACTCCTAGTGACCTGTGACACTGCAGGCAGTGATAGATGTTCACGTCCACGCTGAGGTATCCGCAGGTGGCAGATTCAGAGTGGTCGGAGGTGATGTGTAACTAGAGATCACACACTCACGGGGGCACGGGCCAAAGGTCAGGGAAAATAGCTGAGGTCGTGGAGCTCTAGCGGAGCCAGGCTAGGGCCCAGGCCTCCCTCCTGTACGTGGCAAAGAGGTGATCCATATGCCGCCATCCGCAGACTCTGGACTGCTAGGGCCCTGGATGCCCGAATTTCGGCCTTGTCTTCGGAGAAGTGACGCACATGGAGTGTGCCACGGAGGCCGTGGACCAGCACAGGGGAAAATCTTGAAAATGCAGGCTTCAGTTGACTTTGCCTGTGCTCTCCTTTGGCTGAGGGACATCCTGTGTTTCCTAGCAGGAGAAGGCATTTGTGGAGAGAGGCGGATTCCATGTGTGCAGGCAAAGTGTGTGCTGAGATGATGAGTCGCTGGAGACCAGGGTGGACTCTTCAGACCCAGAATAGGCCTCTGGCAGGTATGTGTCAATGTTTTCTACCCTTCGCTCTCAGCTGGGTATTTGCATACAACGTTAGCAGCGGAATTAGTTGTCTCCGGAGAGGCTGCCACGTGTCAGCAAGCTTCACCTGGCCAGGGTCCGCCCGTGATGTAGCTCCCCAATCAATCACCACTCTCTAGACCTTCCAGAAAGACTAGCAGATCTTGTCTGCCCGTGGGCAACCAGTAGAGCCAGAGGCCTTCCCCCTTTGCTCTTCCGTCTCTAGGCACTCTGTCAGGCACTCCAAGCTGTGAAGTGACTCAGGGGGAGAAGGAAGAGATTTCAGAGAACGAACACATCCAGAGAGAGACAGAGAGAGGCAAGAGATGCTGAGTGGGGTTGCATTGCGTACTGATATCCTCTGGAAAGTGGGAAAGAGGTACCTGGCCTGTTGTAGCAATGCCCTGAAACAGTCGGAACCAGAAGCTCCCCTGTGCCTGCGTAGGCTTTCCCGGGGTGTGCTCAAACCCTGTGGCCACTAGGTGTCATAGGTCGTAATGGAGGGCCCTGTTTCATCTGCCTGGCGGGCCAGATCTCTGCCATTGGCTCAGTCTTGTCACCAGGCCCATCATAAGCTCCACCCACTCTTCCGGTGGTGGGACTGTCTCCATGGTGATGGCAAAGGAGCCTTAGTCCCGCCCACCTGGCCTTGACTTCACCTCGCTGGCCTGCTGACCCTCACTCAGACCTCTGTGTTGATAAAAATGAATATCCGCCAGTGCCCAGGTGTCAGCATCTGGGATAAAGGATTCGGGACCTTGCCTGGGGCAGAAGGCAGCCTAGGCCAGCTAGTACCTGGAAGTCTAGTGACTTGTGACACTGCTGCCAGTGACAAATGGTGACTCCCACTCTCACATATCCCCTGGTGGCAGAATGATAGCGATGGGTGGAGAAACATCGCTCCGGAGCACACGTTAAATGGGGCACCGGCCAAAGGCCAGGGCCAGTAGTGGACGTGGCCGAGCCGAAGGGCGAGCCAGTGAAGGGCCCAAGGATTCCTCCTGTATGTGGGAAACATGTCCTCCGGGTCCCCACGTCCATAAACCATTGGATTGCTGGGGCCCAGGATGCCTGGATTTCGGCCTTGCCTTGGCTGCCTGGCCACATACGCAGCCTTCCACCGGAGGCGGGGATATGTAGACAGCAAAAATTGGGAAAATGGCAGTGTCTCCTCGATTTCCCTGACATCGGCCTTTTTGAGCGGCGTGCTTTTTTCCTAGTAGGATCAGGCAGTGACGGAGAAAGGCAGGATTATGTGTGCAGGACAGGTATGTGCTGAGAAGGCGACAAGGTTGAGACCAGGTTGGGATCTTTAGTCCCAGGAAAGGCCCCTGGCAGTTGTGGGTCAATGTTCTCTGCCCATCCCACCTGGCGTGGGGAGGTTTACAGCATACAAAGCAGCAGCAGAATTATTCTTCCCCCAGAGGTTGCATCTGCCCACAAGCTCCACCTGGCCAGGGTCCGCCCCTACGGTATTGCCCATGTCAATCAACAGAAGCTAAGACCTTCCAGAGAGACTAACTGCTATTCTCTACCCACGGGGAAGCGGTACAGCCAGAAGCCTCCCCTGTTTCATCTCCAGGCTCTCTCTCAGGCCCCTCATGGCTGTGATTTGTCTCAGGGGTAGAACGGAGAGATTTCTCTGAATGAACACATACAGAGAGGGGCCATAGAGGCTGAGGAAGGGCGCCTTGCCTACTGATATCCCAGCGTAAGTGGAAAAGAGGTACCTGCCTGCTGTCCCAGTATGTCGAACCTGTCCACATCAGGGGTTGCCTACTGTGAAGTTATTCCCTGGGTGCCCTCGATTTTGTGGCCAAGGACAGAAGGGGCCGTTGTGTGTCCATGGGTAAAAGGAGGCCTCTGTGGAACTGGCCTGTTAGGCTGGACCTCTCCTATTGGCTCAGAGTTTGTGACCCGTCCCCGTCAGAAGTTCCGCCCAGCCTTCCAGTGGCTGTCTCCATGGTGATTGAGAAAGAAGCCTTAGGCCCCGCACTCAGCCTTCACCTGGCCTACCTGGCCTCTTTACCCTCGTACAGACCGCTGTGTGGATGAAAGAAAGGATGTCGGCCAGTGACCACGTGTCCTCATTTCCTTTGAAGGATTAGGCTCCTTGCCTGGGCAGAAGACAGCCAAGGTCAGCCTGAGCCTAGACTCCTAGTGACCTGTGACACTGCAGGCAGTGATAGATGTTCACGTCCACGCTGAGGTATCCGCAGGTGGCAGATTCAGAGTGGTCGGAGGTGATGTGTAACTAGAGATCACACACTCACGGGGGCACGGGCCAAAGGTCAGGGAAAATAGCTGAGGTCGTGGAGCTCTAGCGGAGCCAGGCTAGGGCCCAGGCCTCCCTCCTGTACGTGGCAAAGAGGTGATCCATATGCCGCCATCCGCAGACTCTGGACTGCTAGGGCCCTGGATGCCCGAATTTCGGCCTTGTCTTCGGAGAAGTGACGCACATGGAGTGTGCCACGGAGGCCGTGGACCAGCACAGGGGAAAATCTTGAAAATGCAGGCTTCAGTTGACTTTGCCTGTGCTCTCCTTTGGCTGAGGGACATCCTGTGTTTCCTAGCAGGAGAAGGCATTTGTGGAGAGAGGCGGATTCCATGTGTGCAGGCAAAGTGTGTGCTGAGATGATGAGTCGCTGGAGACCAGGGTGGACTCTTCAGACCCAGAATAGGCCTCTGGCAGGTATGTGTCAATGTTTTCTACCCTTCGCTCTCAGCTGGGTATTTGCATACAACGTTAGCAGCGGAATTAGTTGTCTCCGGAGAGGCTGCCACGTGTCAGCAAGCTTCACCTGGCCAGGGTCCGCCCGTGATGTAGCTCCCCAATCAATCACCACTCTCTAGACCTTCCAGAAAGACTAGCAGATCTTGTCTGCCCGTGGGCAACCAGTAGAGCCAGAGGCCTTCCCCCTTTGCTCTTCCGTCTCTAGGCACTCTGTCAGGCACTCCAAGCTGTGAAGTGACTCAGGGGGAGAAGGAAGAGATTTCAGAGAACGAACACATCCAGAGAGAGACAGAGAGAGGCAAGAGATGCTGAGTGGGGTTGCATTGCGTACTGATATCCTCTGGAAAGTGGGAAAGAGGTACCTGGCCTGTTGTAGCAATGCCCTGAAACAGTCGGAACCAGAAGCTCCCCTGTGCCTGCGTAGGCTTTCCCGGGGTGTGCTCAAACCCTGTGGCCACTAGGTGTCATAGGTCGTAATGGAGGGCCCTGTTTCATCTGCCTGGCGGGCCAGATCTCTGCCATTGGCTCAGTCTTGTCACCAGGCCCATCATAAGCTCCACCCACTCTTCCGGTGGTGGGACTGTCTCCATGGTGATGGCAAAGGAGCCTTAGTCCCGCCCACCTGGCCTTGACTTCACCTCGCTGGCCTGCTGACCCTCACTCAGACCTCTGTGTTGATAAAAATGAATATCCGCCAGTGCCCAGGTGTCAGCATCTGGGATAAAGGATTCGGGACCTTGCCTGGGGCAGAAGGCAGCCTAGGCCAGCTAGTACCTGGAAGTCTAGTGACTTGTGACACTGCTGCCAGTGACAAATGGTGACTCCCACTCTCACATATCCCCTGGTGGCAGAATGATAGCGATGGGTGGAGAAACATCGCTCCGGAGCACACGTTAAATGGGGCACCGGCCAAAGGCCAGGGCCAGTAGTGGACGTGGCCGAGCCGAAGGGCGAGCCAGTGAAGGGCCCAAGGATTCCTCCTGTATGTGGGAAACATGTCCTCCGGGTCCCCACGTCCATAAACCATTGGATTGCTGGGGCCCAGGATGCCTGGATTTCGGCCTTGCCTTGGCTGCCTGGCCACATACGCAGCCTTCCACCGGAGGCGGGGATATGTAGACAGCAAAAATTGGGAAAATGGCAGTGTCTCCTCGATTTCCCTGACATCGGCCTTTTTGAGCGGCGTGCTTTTTTCCTAGTAGGATCAGGCAGTGACGGAGAAAGGCAGGATTATGTGTGCAGGACAGGTATGTGCTGAGAAGGCGACAAGGTTGAGACCAGGTTGGGATCTTTAGTCCCAGGAAAGGCCCCTGGCAGTTGTGGGTCAATGTTCTCTGCCCATCCCACCTGGCGTGGGGAGGTTTACAGCATACAAAGCAGCAGCAGAATTATTCTTCCCCCAGAGGTTGCATCTGCCCACAAGCTCCACCTGGCCAGGGTCCGCCCCTACGGTATTGCCCATGTCAATCAACAGAAGCTAAGACCTTCCAGAGAGACTAACTGCTATTCTCTACCCACGGGGAAGCGGTACAGCCAGAAGCCTCCCCTGTTTCATCTCCAGGCTCTCTCTCAGGCCCCTCATGGCTGTGATTTGTCTCAGGGGTAGAACGGAGAGATTTCTCTGAATGAACACATACAGAGAGGGGCCATAGAGGCTGAGGAAGGGCGCCTTGCCTACTGATATCCCAGCGTAAGTGGAAAAGAGGTACCTGCCTGCTGTCCCAGTATGTCGAACCTGTCCACATCAGGGGTTGCCTACTGTGAAGTTATTCCCTGGGTGCCCTCGATTTTGTGGCCAAGGACAGAAGGGGCCGTTGTGTGTCCATGGGTAAAAGGAGGCCTCTGTGGAACTGGCCTGTTAGGCTGGACCTCTCCTATTGGCTCAGAGTTTGTGACCCGTCCCCGTCAGAAGTTCCGCCCAGCCTTCCAGTGGCTGTCTCCATGGTGATTGAGAAAGAAGCCTTAGGCCCCGCACTCAGCCTTCACCTGGCCTACCTGGCCTCTTTACCCTCGTACAGACCGCTGTGTGGATGAAAGAAAGGATGTCGGCCAGTGACCACGTGTCCTCATTTCCTTTGAAGGATTAGGCTCCTTGCCTGGGCAGAAGACAGCCAAGGTCAGCCTGAGCCTAGACTCCTAGTGACCTGTGACACTGCAGGCAGTGATAGATGTTCACGTCCACGCTGAGGTATCCGCAGGTGGCAGATTCAGAGTGGTCGGAGGTGATGTGTAACTAGAGATCACACACTCACGGGGGCACGGGCCAAAGGTCAGGGAAAATAGCTGAGGTCGTGGAGCTCTAGCGGAGCCAGGCTAGGGCCCAGGCCTCCCTCCTGTACGTGGCAAAGAGGTGATCCATATGCCGCCATCCGCAGACTCTGGACTGCTAGGGCCCTGGATGCCCGAATTTCGGCCTTGTCTTCGGAGAAGTGACGCACATGGAGTGTGCCACGGAGGCCGTGGACCAGCACAGGGGAAAATCTTGAAAATGCAGGCTTCAGTTGACTTTGCCTGTGCTCTCCTTTGGCTGAGGGACATCCTGTGTTTCCTAGCAGGAGAAGGCATTTGTGGAGAGAGGCGGATTCCATGTGTGCAGGCAAAGTGTGTGCTGAGATGATGAGTCGCTGGAGACCAGGGTGGACTCTTCAGACCCAGAATAGGCCTCTGGCAGGTATGTGTCAATGTTTTCTACCCTTCGCTCTCAGCTGGGTATTTGCATACAACGTTAGCAGCGGAATTAGTTGTCTCCGGAGAGGCTGCCACGTGTCAGCAAGCTTCACCTGGCCAGGGTCCGCCCGTGATGTAGCTCCCCAATCAATCACCACTCTCTAGACCTTCCAGAAAGACTAGCAGATCTTGTCTGCCCGTGGGCAACCAGTAGAGCCAGAGGCCTTCCCCCTTTGCTCTTCCGTCTCTAGGCACTCTGTCAGGCACTCCAAGCTGTGAAGTGACTCAGGGGGAGAAGGAAGAGATTTCAGAGAACGAACACATCCAGAGAGAGACAGAGAGAGGCAAGAGATGCTGAGTGGGGTTGCATTGCGTACTGATATCCTCTGGAAAGTGGGAAAGAGGTACCTGGCCTGTTGTAGCAATGCCCTGAAACAGTCGGAACCAGAAGCTCCCCTGTGCCTGCGTAGGCTTTCCCGGGGTGTGCTCAAACCCTGTGGCCACTAGGTGTCATAGGTCGTAATGGAGGGCCCTGTTTCATCTGCCTGGCGGGCCAGATCTCTGCCATTGGCTCAGTCTTGTCACCAGGCCCATCATAAGCTCCACCCACTCTTCCGGTGGTGGGACTGTCTCCATGGTGATGGCAAAGGAGCCTTAGTCCCGCCCACCTGGCCTTGACTTCACCTCGCTGGCCTGCTGACCCTCACTCAGACCTCTGTGTTGATAAAAATGAATATCCGCCAGTGCCCAGGTGTCAGCATCTGGGATAAAGGATTCGGGACCTTGCCTGGGGCAGAAGGCAGCCTAGGCCAGCTAGTACCTGGAAGTCTAGTGACTTGTGACACTGCTGCCAGTGACAAATGGTGACTCCCACTCTCACATATCCCCTGGTGGCAGAATGATAGCGATGGGTGGAGAAACATCGCTCCGGAGCACACGTTAAATGGGGCACCGGCCAAAGGCCAGGGCCAGTAGTGGACGTGGCCGAGCCGAAGGGCGAGCCAGTGAAGGGCCCAAGGATTCCTCCTGTATGTGGGAAACATGTCCTCCGGGTCCCCACGTCCATAAACCATTGGATTGCTGGGGCCCAGGATGCCTGGATTTCGGCCTTGCCTTGGCTGCCTGGCCACATACGCAGCCTTCCACCGGAGGCGGGGATATGTAGACAGCAAAAATTGGGAAAATGGCAGTGTCTCCTCGATTTCCCTGACATCGGCCTTTTTGAGCGGCGTGCTTTTTTCCTAGTAGGATCAGGCAGTGACGGAGAAAGGCAGGATTATGTGTGCAGGACAGGTATGTGCTGAGAAGGCGACAAGGTTGAGACCAGGTTGGGATCTTTAGTCCCAGGAAAGGCCCCTGGCAGTTGTGGGTCAATGTTCTCTGCCCATCCCACCTGGCGTGGGGAGGTTTACAGCATACAAAGCAGCAGCAGAATTATTCTTCCCCCAGAGGTTGCATCTGCCCACAAGCTCCACCTGGCCAGGGTCCGCCCCTACGGTATTGCCCATGTCAATCAACAGAAGCTAAGACCTTCCAGAGAGACTAACTGCTATTCTCTACCCACGGGGAAGCGGTACAGCCAGAAGCCTCCCCTGTTTCATCTCCAGGCTCTCTCTCAGGCCCCTCATGGCTGTGATTTGTCTCAGGGGTAGAACGGAGAGATTTCTCTGAATGAACACATACAGAGAGGGGCCATAGAGGCTGAGGAAGGGCGCCTTGCCTACTGATATCCCAGCGTAAGTGGAAAAGAGGTACCTGCCTGCTGTCCCAGTATGTCGAACCTGTCCACATCAGGGGTTGCCTACTGTGAAGTTATTCCCTGGGTGCCCTCGATTTTGTGGCCAAGGACAGAAGGGGCCGTTGTGTGTCCATGGGTAAAAGGAGGCCTCTGTGGAACTGGCCTGTTAGGCTGGACCTCTCCTATTGGCTCAGAGTTTGTGACCCGTCCCCGTCAGAAGTTCCGCCCAGCCTTCCAGTGGCTGTCTCCATGGTGATTGAGAAAGAAGCCTTAGGCCCCGCACTCAGCCTTCACCTGGCCTACCTGGCCTCTTTACCCTCGTACAGACCGCTGTGTGGATGAAAGAAAGGATGTCGGCCAGTGACCACGTGTCCTCATTTCCTTTGAAGGATTAGGCTCCTTGCCTGGGCAGAAGACAGCCAAGGTCAGCCTGAGCCTAGACTCCTAGTGACCTGTGACACTGCAGGCAGTGATAGATGTTCACGTCCACGCTGAGGTATCCGCAGGTGGCAGATTCAGAGTGGTCGGAGGTGATGTGTAACTAGAGATCACACACTCACGGGGGCACGGGCCAAAGGTCAGGGAAAATAGCTGAGGTCGTGGAGCTCTAGCGGAGCCAGGCTAGGGCCCAGGCCTCCCTCCTGTACGTGGCAAAGAGGTGATCCATATGCCGCCATCCGCAGACTCTGGACTGCTAGGGCCCTGGATGCCCGAATTTCGGCCTTGTCTTCGGAGAAGTGACGCACATGGAGTGTGCCACGGAGGCCGTGGACCAGCACAGGGGAAAATCTTGAAAATGCAGGCTTCAGTTGACTTTGCCTGTGCTCTCCTTTGGCTGAGGGACATCCTGTGTTTCCTAGCAGGAGAAGGCATTTGTGGAGAGAGGCGGATTCCATGTGTGCAGGCAAAGTGTGTGCTGAGATGATGAGTCGCTGGAGACCAGGGTGGACTCTTCAGACCCAGAATAGGCCTCTGGCAGGTATGTGTCAATGTTTTCTACCCTTCGCTCTCAGCTGGGTATTTGCATACAACGTTAGCAGCGGAATTAGTTGTCTCCGGAGAGGCTGCCACGTGTCAGCAAGCTTCACCTGGCCAGGGTCCGCCCGTGATGTAGCTCCCCAATCAATCACCACTCTCTAGACCTTCCAGAAAGACTAGCAGATCTTGTCTGCCCGTGGGCAACCAGTAGAGCCAGAGGCCTTCCCCCTTTGCTCTTCCGTCTCTAGGCACTCTGTCAGGCACTCCAAGCTGTGAAGTGACTCAGGGGGAGAAGGAAGAGATTTCAGAGAACGAACACATCCAGAGAGAGACAGAGAGAGGCAAGAGATGCTGAGTGGGGTTGCATTGCGTACTGATATCCTCTGGAAAGTGGGAAAGAGGTACCTGGCCTGTTGTAGCAATGCCCTGAAACAGTCGGAACCAGAAGCTCCCCTGTGCCTGCGTAGGCTTTCCCGGGGTGTGCTCAAACCCTGTGGCCACTAGGTGTCATAGGTCGTAATGGAGGGCCCTGTTTCATCTGCCTGGCGGGCCAGATCTCTGCCATTGGCTCAGTCTTGTCACCAGGCCCATCATAAGCTCCACCCACTCTTCCGGTGGTGGGACTGTCTCCATGGTGATGGCAAAGGAGCCTTAGTCCCGCCCACCTGGCCTTGACTTCACCTCGCTGGCCTGCTGACCCTCACTCAGACCTCTGTGTTGATAAAAATGAATATCCGCCAGTGCCCAGGTGTCAGCATCTGGGATAAAGGATTCGGGACCTTGCCTGGGGCAGAAGGCAGCCTAGGCCAGCTAGTACCTGGAAGTCTAGTGACTTGTGACACTGCTGCCAGTGACAAATGGTGACTCCCACTCTCACATATCCCCTGGTGGCAGAATGATAGCGATGGGTGGAGAAACATCGCTCCGGAGCACACGTTAAATGGGGCACCGGCCAAAGGCCAGGGCCAGTAGTGGACGTGGCCGAGCCGAAGGGCGAGCCAGTGAAGGGCCCAAGGATTCCTCCTGTATGTGGGAAACATGTCCTCCGGGTCCCCACGTCCATAAACCATTGGATTGCTGGGGCCCAGGATGCCTGGATTTCGGCCTTGCCTTGGCTGCCTGGCCACATACGCAGCCTTCCACCGGAGGCGGGGATATGTAGACAGCAAAAATTGGGAAAATGGCAGTGTCTCCTCGATTTCCCTGACATCGGCCTTTTTGAGCGGCGTGCTTTTTTCCTAGTAGGATCAGGCAGTGACGGAGAAAGGCAGGATTATGTGTGCAGGACAGGTATGTGCTGAGAAGGCGACAAGGTTGAGACCAGGTTGGGATCTTTAGTCCCAGGAAAGGCCCCTGGCAGTTGTGGGTCAATGTTCTCTGCCCATCCCACCTGGCGTGGGGAGGTTTACAGCATACAAAGCAGCAGCAGAATTATTCTTCCCCCAGAGGTTGCATCTGCCCACAAGCTCCACCTGGCCAGGGTCCGCCCCTACGGTATTGCCCATGTCAATCAACAGAAGCTAAGACCTTCCAGAGAGACTAACTGCTATTCTCTACCCACGGGGAAGCGGTACAGCCAGAAGCCTCCCCTGTTTCATCTCCAGGCTCTCTCTCAGGCCCCTCATGGCTGTGATTTGTCTCAGGGGTAGAACGGAGAGATTTCTCTGAATGAACACATACAGAGAGGGGCCATAGAGGCTGAGGAAGGGCGCCTTGCCTACTGATATCCCAGCGTAAGTGGAAAAGAGGTACCTGCCTGCTGTCCCAGTATGTCGAACCTGTCCACATCAGGGGTTGCCTACTGTGAAGTTATTCCCTGGGTGCCCTCGATTTTGTGGCCAAGGACAGAAGGGGCCGTTGTGTGTCCATGGGTAAAAGGAGGCCTCTGTGGAACTGGCCTGTTAGGCTGGACCTCTCCTATTGGCTCAGAGTTTGTGACCCGTCCCCGTCAGAAGTTCCGCCCAGCCTTCCAGTGGCTGTCTCCATGGTGATTGAGAAAGAAGCCTTAGGCCCCGCACTCAGCCTTCACCTGGCCTACCTGGCCTCTTTACCCTCGTACAGACCGCTGTGTGGATGAAAGAAAGGATGTCGGCCAGTGACCACGTGTCCTCATTTCCTTTGAAGGATTAGGCTCCTTGCCTGGGCAGAAGACAGCCAAGGTCAGCCTGAGCCTAGACTCCTAGTGACCTGTGACACTGCAGGCAGTGATAGATGTTCACGTCCACGCTGAGGTATCCGCAGGTGGCAGATTCAGAGTGGTCGGAGGTGATGTGTAACTAGAGATCACACACTCACGGGGGCACGGGCCAAAGGTCAGGGAAAATAGCTGAGGTCGTGGAGCTCTAGCGGAGCCAGGCTAGGGCCCAGGCCTCCCTCCTGTACGTGGCAAAGAGGTGATCCATATGCCGCCATCCGCAGACTCTGGACTGCTAGGGCCCTGGATGCCCGAATTTCGGCCTTGTCTTCGGAGAAGTGACGCACATGGAGTGTGCCACGGAGGCCGTGGACCAGCACAGGGGAAAATCTTGAAAATGCAGGCTTCAGTTGACTTTGCCTGTGCTCTCCTTTGGCTGAGGGACATCCTGTGTTTCCTAGCAGGAGAAGGCATTTGTGGAGAGAGGCGGATTCCATGTGTGCAGGCAAAGTGTGTGCTGAGATGATGAGTCGCTGGAGACCAGGGTGGACTCTTCAGACCCAGAATAGGCCTCTGGCAGGTATGTGTCAATGTTTTCTACCCTTCGCTCTCAGCTGGGTATTTGCATACAACGTTAGCAGCGGAATTAGTTGTCTCCGGAGAGGCTGCCACGTGTCAGCAAGCTTCACCTGGCCAGGGTCCGCCCGTGATGTAGCTCCCCAATCAATCACCACTCTCTAGACCTTCCAGAAAGACTAGCAGATCTTGTCTGCCCGTGGGCAACCAGTAGAGCCAGAGGCCTTCCCCCTTTGCTCTTCCGTCTCTAGGCACTCTGTCAGGCACTCCAAGCTGTGAAGTGACTCAGGGGGAGAAGGAAGAGATTTCAGAGAACGAACACATCCAGAGAGAGACAGAGAGAGGCAAGAGATGCTGAGTGGGGTTGCATTGCGTACTGATATCCTCTGGAAAGTGGGAAAGAGGTACCTGGCCTGTTGTAGCAATGCCCTGAAACAGTCGGAACCAGAAGCTCCCCTGTGCCTGCGTAGGCTTTCCCGGGGTGTGCTCAAACCCTGTGGCCACTAGGTGTCATAGGTCGTAATGGAGGGCCCTGTTTCATCTGCCTGGCGGGCCAGATCTCTGCCATTGGCTCAGTCTTGTCACCAGGCCCATCATAAGCTCCACCCACTCTTCCGGTGGTGGGACTGTCTCCATGGTGATGGCAAAGGAGCCTTAGTCCCGCCCACCTGGCCTTGACTTCACCTCGCTGGCCTGCTGACCCTCACTCAGACCTCTGTGTTGATAAAAATGAATATCCGCCAGTGCCCAGGTGTCAGCATCTGGGATAAAGGATTCGGGACCTTGCCTGGGGCAGAAGGCAGCCTAGGCCAGCTAGTACCTGGAAGTCTAGTGACTTGTGACACTGCTGCCAGTGACAAATGGTGACTCCCACTCTCACATATCCCCTGGTGGCAGAATGATAGCGATGGGTGGAGAAACATCGCTCCGGAGCACACGTTAAATGGGGCACCGGCCAAAGGCCAGGGCCAGTAGTGGACGTGGCCGAGCCGAAGGGCGAGCCAGTGAAGGGCCCAAGGATTCCTCCTGTATGTGGGAAACATGTCCTCCGGGTCCCCACGTCCATAAACCATTGGATTGCTGGGGCCCAGGATGCCTGGATTTCGGCCTTGCCTTGGCTGCCTGGCCACATACGCAGCCTTCCACCGGAGGCGGGGATATGTAGACAGCAAAAATTGGGAAAATGGCAGTGTCTCCTCGATTTCCCTGACATCGGCCTTTTTGAGCGGCGTGCTTTTTTCCTAGTAGGATCAGGCAGTGACGGAGAAAGGCAGGATTATGTGTGCAGGACAGGTATGTGCTGAGAAGGCGACAAGGTTGAGACCAGGTTGGGATCTTTAGTCCCAGGAAAGGCCCCTGGCAGTTGTGGGTCAATGTTCTCTGCCCATCCCACCTGGCGTGGGGAGGTTTACAGCATACAAAGCAGCAGCAGAATTATTCTTCCCCCAGAGGTTGCATCTGCCCACAAGCTCCACCTGGCCAGGGTCCGCCCCTACGGTATTGCCCATGTCAATCAACAGAAGCTAAGACCTTCCAGAGAGACTAACTGCTATTCTCTACCCACGGGGAAGCGGTACAGCCAGAAGCCTCCCCTGTTTCATCTCCAGGCTCTCTCTCAGGCCCCTCATGGCTGTGATTTGTCTCAGGGGTAGAACGGAGAGATTTCTCTGAATGAACACATACAGAGAGGGGCCATAGAGGCTGAGGAAGGGCGCCTTGCCTACTGATATCCCAGCGTAAGTGGAAAAGAGGTACCTGCCTGCTGTCCCAGTATGTCGAACCTGTCCACATCAGGGGTTGCCTACTGTGAAGTTATTCCCTGGGTGCCCTCGATTTTGTGGCCAAGGACAGAAGGGGCCGTTGTGTGTCCATGGGTAAAAGGAGGCCTCTGTGGAACTGGCCTGTTAGGCTGGACCTCTCCTATTGGCTCAGAGTTTGTGACCCGTCCCCGTCAGAAGTTCCGCCCAGCCTTCCAGTGGCTGTCTCCATGGTGATTGAGAAAGAAGCCTTAGGCCCCGCACTCAGCCTTCACCTGGCCTACCTGGCCTCTTTACCCTCGTACAGACCGCTGTGTGGATGAAAGAAAGGATGTCGGCCAGTGACCACGTGTCCTCATTTCCTTTGAAGGATTAGGCTCCTTGCCTGGGCAGAAGACAGCCAAGGTCAGCCTGAGCCTAGACTCCTAGTGACCTGTGACACTGCAGGCAGTGATAGATGTTCACGTCCACGCTGAGGTATCCGCAGGTGGCAGATTCAGAGTGGTCGGAGGTGATGTGTAACTAGAGATCACACACTCACGGGGGCACGGGCCAAAGGTCAGGGAAAATAGCTGAGGTCGTGGAGCTCTAGCGGAGCCAGGCTAGGGCCCAGGCCTCCCTCCTGTACGTGGCAAAGAGGTGATCCATATGCCGCCATCCGCAGACTCTGGACTGCTAGGGCCCTGGATGCCCGAATTTCGGCCTTGTCTTCGGAGAAGTGACGCACATGGAGTGTGCCACGGAGGCCGTGGACCAGCACAGGGGAAAATCTTGAAAATGCAGGCTTCAGTTGACTTTGCCTGTGCTCTCCTTTGGCTGAGGGACATCCTGTGTTTCCTAGCAGGAGAAGGCATTTGTGGAGAGAGGCGGATTCCATGTGTGCAGGCAAAGTGTGTGCTGAGATGATGAGTCGCTGGAGACCAGGGTGGACTCTTCAGACCCAGAATAGGCCTCTGGCAGGTATGTGTCAATGTTTTCTACCCTTCGCTCTCAGCTGGGTATTTGCATACAACGTTAGCAGCGGAATTAGTTGTCTCCGGAGAGGCTGCCACGTGTCAGCAAGCTTCACCTGGCCAGGGTCCGCCCGTGATGTAGCTCCCCAATCAATCACCACTCTCTAGACCTTCCAGAAAGACTAGCAGATCTTGTCTGCCCGTGGGCAACCAGTAGAGCCAGAGGCCTTCCCCCTTTGCTCTTCCGTCTCTAGGCACTCTGTCAGGCACTCCAAGCTGTGAAGTGACTCAGGGGGAGAAGGAAGAGATTTCAGAGAACGAACACATCCAGAGAGAGACAGAGAGAGGCAAGAGATGCTGAGTGGGGTTGCATTGCGTACTGATATCCTCTGGAAAGTGGGAAAGAGGTACCTGGCCTGTTGTAGCAATGCCCTGAAACAGTCGGAACCAGAAGCTCCCCTGTGCCTGCGTAGGCTTTCCCGGGGTGTGCTCAAACCCTGTGGCCACTAGGTGTCATAGGTCGTAATGGAGGGCCCTGTTTCATCTGCCTGGCGGGCCAGATCTCTGCCATTGGCTCAGTCTTGTCACCAGGCCCATCATAAGCTCCACCCACTCTTCCGGTGGTGGGACTGTCTCCATGGTGATGGCAAAGGAGCCTTAGTCCCGCCCACCTGGCCTTGACTTCACCTCGCTGGCCTGCTGACCCTCACTCAGACCTCTGTGTTGATAAAAATGAATATCCGCCAGTGCCCAGGTGTCAGCATCTGGGATAAAGGATTCGGGACCTTGCCTGGGGCAGAAGGCAGCCTAGGCCAGCTAGTACCTGGAAGTCTAGTGACTTGTGACACTGCTGCCAGTGACAAATGGTGACTCCCACTCTCACATATCCCCTGGTGGCAGAATGATAGCGATGGGTGGAGAAACATCGCTCCGGAGCACACGTTAAATGGGGCACCGGCCAAAGGCCAGGGCCAGTAGTGGACGTGGCCGAGCCGAAGGGCGAGCCAGTGAAGGGCCCAAGGATTCCTCCTGTATGTGGGAAACATGTCCTCCGGGTCCCCACGTCCATAAACCATTGGATTGCTGGGGCCCAGGATGCCTGGATTTCGGCCTTGCCTTGGCTGCCTGGCCACATACGCAGCCTTCCACCGGAGGCGGGGATATGTAGACAGCAAAAATTGGGAAAATGGCAGTGTCTCCTCGATTTCCCTGACATCGGCCTTTTTGAGCGGCGTGCTTTTTTCCTAGTAGGATCAGGCAGTGACGGAGAAAGGCAGGATTATGTGTGCAGGACAGGTATGTGCTGAGAAGGCGACAAGGTTGAGACCAGGTTGGGATCTTTAGTCCCAGGAAAGGCCCCTGGCAGTTGTGGGTCAATGTTCTCTGCCCATCCCACCTGGCGTGGGGAGGTTTACAGCATACAAAGCAGCAGCAGAATTATTCTTCCCCCAGAGGTTGCATCTGCCCACAAGCTCCACCTGGCCAGGGTCCGCCCCTACGGTATTGCCCATGTCAATCAACAGAAGCTAAGACCTTCCAGAGAGACTAACTGCTATTCTCTACCCACGGGGAAGCGGTACAGCCAGAAGCCTCCCCTGTTTCATCTCCAGGCTCTCTCTCAGGCCCCTCATGGCTGTGATTTGTCTCAGGGGTAGAACGGAGAGATTTCTCTGAATGAACACATACAGAGAGGGGCCATAGAGGCTGAGGAAGGGCGCCTTGCCTACTGATATCCCAGCGTAAGTGGAAAAGAGGTACCTGCCTGCTGTCCCAGTATGTCGAACCTGTCCACATCAGGGGTTGCCTACTGTGAAGTTATTCCCTGGGTGCCCTCGATTTTGTGGCCAAGGACAGAAGGGGCCGTTGTGTGTCCATGGGTAAAAGGAGGCCTCTGTGGAACTGGCCTGTTAGGCTGGACCTCTCCTATTGGCTCAGAGTTTGTGACCCGTCCCCGTCAGAAGTTCCGCCCAGCCTTCCAGTGGCTGTCTCCATGGTGATTGAGAAAGAAGCCTTAGGCCCCGCACTCAGCCTTCACCTGGCCTACCTGGCCTCTTTACCCTCGTACAGACCGCTGTGTGGATGAAAGAAAGGATGTCGGCCAGTGACCACGTGTCCTCATTTCCTTTGAAGGATTAGGCTCCTTGCCTGGGCAGAAGACAGCCAAGGTCAGCCTGAGCCTAGACTCCTAGTGACCTGTGACACTGCAGGCAGTGATAGATGTTCACGTCCACGCTGAGGTATCCGCAGGTGGCAGATTCAGAGTGGTCGGAGGTGATGTGTAACTAGAGATCACACACTCACGGGGGCACGGGCCAAAGGTCAGGGAAAATAGCTGAGGTCGTGGAGCTCTAGCGGAGCCAGGCTAGGGCCCAGGCCTCCCTCCTGTACGTGGCAAAGAGGTGATCCATATGCCGCCATCCGCAGACTCTGGACTGCTAGGGCCCTGGATGCCCGAATTTCGGCCTTGTCTTCGGAGAAGTGACGCACATGGAGTGTGCCACGGAGGCCGTGGACCAGCACAGGGGAAAATCTTGAAAATGCAGGCTTCAGTTGACTTTGCCTGTGCTCTCCTTTGGCTGAGGGACATCCTGTGTTTCCTAGCAGGAGAAGGCATTTGTGGAGAGAGGCGGATTCCATGTGTGCAGGCAAAGTGTGTGCTGAGATGATGAGTCGCTGGAGACCAGGGTGGACTCTTCAGACCCAGAATAGGCCTCTGGCAGGTATGTGTCAATGTTTTCTACCCTTCGCTCTCAGCTGGGTATTTGCATACAACGTTAGCAGCGGAATTAGTTGTCTCCGGAGAGGCTGCCACGTGTCAGCAAGCTTCACCTGGCCAGGGTCCGCCCGTGATGTAGCTCCCCAATCAATCACCACTCTCTAGACCTTCCAGAAAGACTAGCAGATCTTGTCTGCCCGTGGGCAACCAGTAGAGCCAGAGGCCTTCCCCCTTTGCTCTTCCGTCTCTAGGCACTCTGTCAGGCACTCCAAGCTGTGAAGTGACTCAGGGGGAGAAGGAAGAGATTTCAGAGAACGAACACATCCAGAGAGAGACAGAGAGAGGCAAGAGATGCTGAGTGGGGTTGCATTGCGTACTGATATCCTCTGGAAAGTGGGAAAGAGGTACCTGGCCTGTTGTAGCAATGCCCTGAAACAGTCGGAACCAGAAGCTCCCCTGTGCCTGCGTAGGCTTTCCCGGGGTGTGCTCAAACCCTGTGGCCACTAGGTGTCATAGGTCGTAATGGAGGGCCCTGTTTCATCTGCCTGGCGGGCCAGATCTCTGCCATTGGCTCAGTCTTGTCACCAGGCCCATCATAAGCTCCACCCACTCTTCCGGTGGTGGGACTGTCTCCATGGTGATGGCAAAGGAGCCTTAGTCCCGCCCACCTGGCCTTGACTTCACCTCGCTGGCCTGCTGACCCTCACTCAGACCTCTGTGTTGATAAAAATGAATATCCGCCAGTGCCCAGGTGTCAGCATCTGGGATAAAGGATTCGGGACCTTGCCTGGGGCAGAAGGCAGCCTAGGCCAGCTAGTACCTGGAAGTCTAGTGACTTGTGACACTGCTGCCAGTGACAAATGGTGACTCCCACTCTCACATATCCCCTGGTGGCAGAATGATAGCGATGGGTGGAGAAACATCGCTCCGGAGCACACGTTAAATGGGGCACCGGCCAAAGGCCAGGGCCAGTAGTGGACGTGGCCGAGCCGAAGGGCGAGCCAGTGAAGGGCCCAAGGATTCCTCCTGTATGTGGGAAACATGTCCTCCGGGTCCCCACGTCCATAAACCATTGGATTGCTGGGGCCCAGGATGCCTGGATTTCGGCCTTGCCTTGGCTGCCTGGCCACATACGCAGCCTTCCACCGGAGGCGGGGATATGTAGACAGCAAAAATTGGGAAAATGGCAGTGTCTCCTCGATTTCCCTGACATCGGCCTTTTTGAGCGGCGTGCTTTTTTCCTAGTAGGATCAGGCAGTGACGGAGAAAGGCAGGATTATGTGTGCAGGACAGGTATGTGCTGAGAAGGCGACAAGGTTGAGACCAGGTTGGGATCTTTAGTCCCAGGAAAGGCCCCTGGCAGTTGTGGGTCAATGTTCTCTGCCCATCCCACCTGGCGTGGGGAGGTTTACAGCATACAAAGCAGCAGCAGAATTATTCTTCCCCCAGAGGTTGCATCTGCCCACAAGCTCCACCTGGCCAGGGTCCGCCCCTACGGTATTGCCCATGTCAATCAACAGAAGCTAAGACCTTCCAGAGAGACTAACTGCTATTCTCTACCCACGGGGAAGCGGTACAGCCAGAAGCCTCCCCTGTTTCATCTCCAGGCTCTCTCTCAGGCCCCTCATGGCTGTGATTTGTCTCAGGGGTAGAACGGAGAGATTTCTCTGAATGAACACATACAGAGAGGGGCCATAGAGGCTGAGGAAGGGCGCCTTGCCTACTGATATCCCAGCGTAAGTGGAAAAGAGGTACCTGCCTGCTGTCCCAGTATGTCGAACCTGTCCACATCAGGGGTTGCCTACTGTGAAGTTATTCCCTGGGTGCCCTCGATTTTGTGGCCAAGGACAGAAGGGGCCGTTGTGTGTCCATGGGTAAAAGGAGGCCTCTGTGGAACTGGCCTGTTAGGCTGGACCTCTCCTATTGGCTCAGAGTTTGTGACCCGTCCCCGTCAGAAGTTCCGCCCAGCCTTCCAGTGGCTGTCTCCATGGTGATTGAGAAAGAAGCCTTAGGCCCCGCACTCAGCCTTCACCTGGCCTACCTGGCCTCTTTACCCTCGTACAGACCGCTGTGTGGATGAAAGAAAGGATGTCGGCCAGTGACCACGTGTCCTCATTTCCTTTGAAGGATTAGGCTCCTTGCCTGGGCAGAAGACAGCCAAGGTCAGCCTGAGCCTAGACTCCTAGTGACCTGTGACACTGCAGGCAGTGATAGATGTTCACGTCCACGCTGAGGTATCCGCAGGTGGCAGATTCAGAGTGGTCGGAGGTGATGTGTAACTAGAGATCACACACTCACGGGGGCACGGGCCAAAGGTCAGGGAAAATAGCTGAGGTCGTGGAGCTCTAGCGGAGCCAGGCTAGGGCCCAGGCCTCCCTCCTGTACGTGGCAAAGAGGTGATCCATATGCCGCCATCCGCAGACTCTGGACTGCTAGGGCCCTGGATGCCCGAATTTCGGCCTTGTCTTCGGAGAAGTGACGCACATGGAGTGTGCCACGGAGGCCGTGGACCAGCACAGGGGAAAATCTTGAAAATGCAGGCTTCAGTTGACTTTGCCTGTGCTCTCCTTTGGCTGAGGGACATCCTGTGTTTCCTAGCAGGAGAAGGCATTTGTGGAGAGAGGCGGATTCCATGTGTGCAGGCAAAGTGTGTGCTGAGATGATGAGTCGCTGGAGACCAGGGTGGACTCTTCAGACCCAGAATAGGCCTCTGGCAGGTATGTGTCAATGTTTTCTACCCTTCGCTCTCAGCTGGGTATTTGCATACAACGTTAGCAGCGGAATTAGTTGTCTCCGGAGAGGCTGCCACGTGTCAGCAAGCTTCACCTGGCCAGGGTCCGCCCGTGATGTAGCTCCCCAATCAATCACCACTCTCTAGACCTTCCAGAAAGACTAGCAGATCTTGTCTGCCCGTGGGCAACCAGTAGAGCCAGAGGCCTTCCCCCTTTGCTCTTCCGTCTCTAGGCACTCTGTCAGGCACTCCAAGCTGTGAAGTGACTCAGGGGGAGAAGGAAGAGATTTCAGAGAACGAACACATCCAGAGAGAGACAGAGAGAGGCAAGAGATGCTGAGTGGGGTTGCATTGCGTACTGATATCCTCTGGAAAGTGGGAAAGAGGTACCTGGCCTGTTGTAGCAATGCCCTGAAACAGTCGGAACCAGAAGCTCCCCTGTGCCTGCGTAGGCTTTCCCGGGGTGTGCTCAAACCCTGTGGCCACTAGGTGTCATAGGTCGTAATGGAGGGCCCTGTTTCATCTGCCTGGCGGGCCAGATCTCTGCCATTGGCTCAGTCTTGTCACCAGGCCCATCATAAGCTCCACCCACTCTTCCGGTGGTGGGACTGTCTCCATGGTGATGGCAAAGGAGCCTTAGTCCCGCCCACCTGGCCTTGACTTCACCTCGCTGGCCTGCTGACCCTCACTCAGACCTCTGTGTTGATAAAAATGAATATCCGCCAGTGCCCAGGTGTCAGCATCTGGGATAAAGGATTCGGGACCTTGCCTGGGGCAGAAGGCAGCCTAGGCCAGCTAGTACCTGGAAGTCTAGTGACTTGTGACACTGCTGCCAGTGACAAATGGTGACTCCCACTCTCACATATCCCCTGGTGGCAGAATGATAGCGATGGGTGGAGAAACATCGCTCCGGAGCACACGTTAAATGGGGCACCGGCCAAAGGCCAGGGCCAGTAGTGGACGTGGCCGAGCCGAAGGGCGAGCCAGTGAAGGGCCCAAGGATTCCTCCTGTATGTGGGAAACATGTCCTCCGGGTCCCCACGTCCATAAACCATTGGATTGCTGGGGCCCAGGATGCCTGGATTTCGGCCTTGCCTTGGCTGCCTGGCCACATACGCAGCCTTCCACCGGAGGCGGGGATATGTAGACAGCAAAAATTGGGAAAATGGCAGTGTCTCCTCGATTTCCCTGACATCGGCCTTTTTGAGCGGCGTGCTTTTTTCCTAGTAGGATCAGGCAGTGACGGAGAAAGGCAGGATTATGTGTGCAGGACAGGTATGTGCTGAGAAGGCGACAAGGTTGAGACCAGGTTGGGATCTTTAGTCCCAGGAAAGGCCCCTGGCAGTTGTGGGTCAATGTTCTCTGCCCATCCCACCTGGCGTGGGGAGGTTTACAGCATACAAAGCAGCAGCAGAATTATTCTTCCCCCAGAGGTTGCATCTGCCCACAAGCTCCACCTGGCCAGGGTCCGCCCCTACGGTATTGCCCATGTCAATCAACAGAAGCTAAGACCTTCCAGAGAGACTAACTGCTATTCTCTACCCACGGGGAAGCGGTACAGCCAGAAGCCTCCCCTGTTTCATCTCCAGGCTCTCTCTCAGGCCCCTCATGGCTGTGATTTGTCTCAGGGGTAGAACGGAGAGATTTCTCTGAATGAACACATACAGAGAGGGGCCATAGAGGCTGAGGAAGGGCGCCTTGCCTACTGATATCCCAGCGTAAGTGGAAAAGAGGTACCTGCCTGCTGTCCCAGTATGTCGAACCTGTCCACATCAGGGGTTGCCTACTGTGAAGTTATTCCCTGGGTGCCCTCGATTTTGTGGCCAAGGACAGAAGGGGCCGTTGTGTGTCCATGGGTAAAAGGAGGCCTCTGTGGAACTGGCCTGTTAGGCTGGACCTCTCCTATTGGCTCAGAGTTTGTGACCCGTCCCCGTCAGAAGTTCCGCCCAGCCTTCCAGTGGCTGTCTCCATGGTGATTGAGAAAGAAGCCTTAGGCCCCGCACTCAGCCTTCACCTGGCCTACCTGGCCTCTTTACCCTCGTACAGACCGCTGTGTGGATGAAAGAAAGGATGTCGGCCAGTGACCACGTGTCCTCATTTCCTTTGAAGGATTAGGCTCCTTGCCTGGGCAGAAGACAGCCAAGGTCAGCCTGAGCCTAGACTCCTAGTGACCTGTGACACTGCAGGCAGTGATAGATGTTCACGTCCACGCTGAGGTATCCGCAGGTGGCAGATTCAGAGTGGTCGGAGGTGATGTGTAACTAGAGATCACACACTCACGGGGGCACGGGCCAAAGGTCAGGGAAAATAGCTGAGGTCGTGGAGCTCTAGCGGAGCCAGGCTAGGGCCCAGGCCTCCCTCCTGTACGTGGCAAAGAGGTGATCCATATGCCGCCATCCGCAGACTCTGGACTGCTAGGGCCCTGGATGCCCGAATTTCGGCCTTGTCTTCGGAGAAGTGACGCACATGGAGTGTGCCACGGAGGCCGTGGACCAGCACAGGGGAAAATCTTGAAAATGCAGGCTTCAGTTGACTTTGCCTGTGCTCTCCTTTGGCTGAGGGACATCCTGTGTTTCCTAGCAGGAGAAGGCATTTGTGGAGAGAGGCGGATTCCATGTGTGCAGGCAAAGTGTGTGCTGAGATGATGAGTCGCTGGAGACCAGGGTGGACTCTTCAGACCCAGAATAGGCCTCTGGCAGGTATGTGTCAATGTTTTCTACCCTTCGCTCTCAGCTGGGTATTTGCATACAACGTTAGCAGCGGAATTAGTTGTCTCCGGAGAGGCTGCCACGTGTCAGCAAGCTTCACCTGGCCAGGGTCCGCCCGTGATGTAGCTCCCCAATCAATCACCACTCTCTAGACCTTCCAGAAAGACTAGCAGATCTTGTCTGCCCGTGGGCAACCAGTAGAGCCAGAGGCCTTCCCCCTTTGCTCTTCCGTCTCTAGGCACTCTGTCAGGCACTCCAAGCTGTGAAGTGACTCAGGGGGAGAAGGAAGAGATTTCAGAGAACGAACACATCCAGAGAGAGACAGAGAGAGGCAAGAGATGCTGAGTGGGGTTGCATTGCGTACTGATATCCTCTGGAAAGTGGGAAAGAGGTACCTGGCCTGTTGTAGCAATGCCCTGAAACAGTCGGAACCAGAAGCTCCCCTGTGCCTGCGTAGGCTTTCCCGGGGTGTGCTCAAACCCTGTGGCCACTAGGTGTCATAGGTCGTAATGGAGGGCCCTGTTTCATCTGCCTGGCGGGCCAGATCTCTGCCATTGGCTCAGTCTTGTCACCAGGCCCATCATAAGCTCCACCCACTCTTCCGGTGGTGGGACTGTCTCCATGGTGATGGCAAAGGAGCCTTAGTCCCGCCCACCTGGCCTTGACTTCACCTCGCTGGCCTGCTGACCCTCACTCAGACCTCTGTGTTGATAAAAATGAATATCCGCCAGTGCCCAGGTGTCAGCATCTGGGATAAAGGATTCGGGACCTTGCCTGGGGCAGAAGGCAGCCTAGGCCAGCTAGTACCTGGAAGTCTAGTGACTTGTGACACTGCTGCCAGTGACAAATGGTGACTCCCACTCTCACATATCCCCTGGTGGCAGAATGATAGCGATGGGTGGAGAAACATCGCTCCGGAGCACACGTTAAATGGGGCACCGGCCAAAGGCCAGGGCCAGTAGTGGACGTGGCCGAGCCGAAGGGCGAGCCAGTGAAGGGCCCAAGGATTCCTCCTGTATGTGGGAAACATGTCCTCCGGGTCCCCACGTCCATAAACCATTGGATTGCTGGGGCCCAGGATGCCTGGATTTCGGCCTTGCCTTGGCTGCCTGGCCACATACGCAGCCTTCCACCGGAGGCGGGGATATGTAGACAGCAAAAATTGGGAAAATGGCAGTGTCTCCTCGATTTCCCTGACATCGGCCTTTTTGAGCGGCGTGCTTTTTTCCTAGTAGGATCAGGCAGTGACGGAGAAAGGCAGGATTATGTGTGCAGGACAGGTATGTGCTGAGAAGGCGACAAGGTTGAGACCAGGTTGGGATCTTTAGTCCCAGGAAAGGCCCCTGGCAGTTGTGGGTCAATGTTCTCTGCCCATCCCACCTGGCGTGGGGAGGTTTACAGCATACAAAGCAGCAGCAGAATTATTCTTCCCCCAGAGGTTGCATCTGCCCACAAGCTCCACCTGGCCAGGGTCCGCCCCTACGGTATTGCCCATGTCAATCAACAGAAGCTAAGACCTTCCAGAGAGACTAACTGCTATTCTCTACCCACGGGGAAGCGGTACAGCCAGAAGCCTCCCCTGTTTCATCTCCAGGCTCTCTCTCAGGCCCCTCATGGCTGTGATTTGTCTCAGGGGTAGAACGGAGAGATTTCTCTGAATGAACACATACAGAGAGGGGCCATAGAGGCTGAGGAAGGGCGCCTTGCCTACTGATATCCCAGCGTAAGTGGAAAAGAGGTACCTGCCTGCTGTCCCAGTATGTCGAACCTGTCCACATCAGGGGTTGCCTACTGTGAAGTTATTCCCTGGGTGCCCTCGATTTTGTGGCCAAGGACAGAAGGGGCCGTTGTGTGTCCATGGGTAAAAGGAGGCCTCTGTGGAACTGGCCTGTTAGGCTGGACCTCTCCTATTGGCTCAGAGTTTGTGACCCGTCCCCGTCAGAAGTTCCGCCCAGCCTTCCAGTGGCTGTCTCCATGGTGATTGAGAAAGAAGCCTTAGGCCCCGCACTCAGCCTTCACCTGGCCTACCTGGCCTCTTTACCCTCGTACAGACCGCTGTGTGGATGAAAGAAAGGATGTCGGCCAGTGACCACGTGTCCTCATTTCCTTTGAAGGATTAGGCTCCTTGCCTGGGCAGAAGACAGCCAAGGTCAGCCTGAGCCTAGACTCCTAGTGACCTGTGACACTGCAGGCAGTGATAGATGTTCACGTCCACGCTGAGGTATCCGCAGGTGGCAGATTCAGAGTGGTCGGAGGTGATGTGTAACTAGAGATCACACACTCACGGGGGCACGGGCCAAAGGTCAGGGAAAATAGCTGAGGTCGTGGAGCTCTAGCGGAGCCAGGCTAGGGCCCAGGCCTCCCTCCTGTACGTGGCAAAGAGGTGATCCATATGCCGCCATCCGCAGACTCTGGACTGCTAGGGCCCTGGATGCCCGAATTTCGGCCTTGTCTTCGGAGAAGTGACGCACATGGAGTGTGCCACGGAGGCCGTGGACCAGCACAGGGGAAAATCTTGAAAATGCAGGCTTCAGTTGACTTTGCCTGTGCTCTCCTTTGGCTGAGGGACATCCTGTGTTTCCTAGCAGGAGAAGGCATTTGTGGAGAGAGGCGGATTCCATGTGTGCAGGCAAAGTGTGTGCTGAGATGATGAGTCGCTGGAGACCAGGGTGGACTCTTCAGACCCAGAATAGGCCTCTGGCAGGTATGTGTCAATGTTTTCTACCCTTCGCTCTCAGCTGGGTATTTGCATACAACGTTAGCAGCGGAATTAGTTGTCTCCGGAGAGGCTGCCACGTGTCAGCAAGCTTCACCTGGCCAGGGTCCGCCCGTGATGTAGCTCCCCAATCAATCACCACTCTCTAGACCTTCCAGAAAGACTAGCAGATCTTGTCTGCCCGTGGGCAACCAGTAGAGCCAGAGGCCTTCCCCCTTTGCTCTTCCGTCTCTAGGCACTCTGTCAGGCACTCCAAGCTGTGAAGTGACTCAGGGGGAGAAGGAAGAGATTTCAGAGAACGAACACATCCAGAGAGAGACAGAGAGAGGCAAGAGATGCTGAGTGGGGTTGCATTGCGTACTGATATCCTCTGGAAAGTGGGAAAGAGGTACCTGGCCTGTTGTAGCAATGCCCTGAAACAGTCGGAACCAGAAGCTCCCCTGTGCCTGCGTAGGCTTTCCCGGGGTGTGCTCAAACCCTGTGGCCACTAGGTGTCATAGGTCGTAATGGAGGGCCCTGTTTCATCTGCCTGGCGGGCCAGATCTCTGCCATTGGCTCAGTCTTGTCACCAGGCCCATCATAAGCTCCACCCACTCTTCCGGTGGTGGGACTGTCTCCATGGTGATGGCAAAGGAGCCTTAGTCCCGCCCACCTGGCCTTGACTTCACCTCGCTGGCCTGCTGACCCTCACTCAGACCTCTGTGTTGATAAAAATGAATATCCGCCAGTGCCCAGGTGTCAGCATCTGGGATAAAGGATTCGGGACCTTGCCTGGGGCAGAAGGCAGCCTAGGCCAGCTAGTACCTGGAAGTCTAGTGACTTGTGACACTGCTGCCAGTGACAAATGGTGACTCCCACTCTCACATATCCCCTGGTGGCAGAATGATAGCGATGGGTGGAGAAACATCGCTCCGGAGCACACGTTAAATGGGGCACCGGCCAAAGGCCAGGGCCAGTAGTGGACGTGGCCGAGCCGAAGGGCGAGCCAGTGAAGGGCCCAAGGATTCCTCCTGTATGTGGGAAACATGTCCTCCGGGTCCCCACGTCCATAAACCATTGGATTGCTGGGGCCCAGGATGCCTGGATTTCGGCCTTGCCTTGGCTGCCTGGCCACATACGCAGCCTTCCACCGGAGGCGGGGATATGTAGACAGCAAAAATTGGGAAAATGGCAGTGTCTCCTCGATTTCCCTGACATCGGCCTTTTTGAGCGGCGTGCTTTTTTCCTAGTAGGATCAGGCAGTGACGGAGAAAGGCAGGATTATGTGTGCAGGACAGGTATGTGCTGAGAAGGCGACAAGGTTGAGACCAGGTTGGGATCTTTAGTCCCAGGAAAGGCCCCTGGCAGTTGTGGGTCAATGTTCTCTGCCCATCCCACCTGGCGTGGGGAGGTTTACAGCATACAAAGCAGCAGCAGAATTATTCTTCCCCCAGAGGTTGCATCTGCCCACAAGCTCCACCTGGCCAGGGTCCGCCCCTACGGTATTGCCCATGTCAATCAACAGAAGCTAAGACCTTCCAGAGAGACTAACTGCTATTCTCTACCCACGGGGAAGCGGTACAGCCAGAAGCCTCCCCTGTTTCATCTCCAGGCTCTCTCTCAGGCCCCTCATGGCTGTGATTTGTCTCAGGGGTAGAACGGAGAGATTTCTCTGAATGAACACATACAGAGAGGGGCCATAGAGGCTGAGGAAGGGCGCCTTGCCTACTGATATCCCAGCGTAAGTGGAAAAGAGGTACCTGCCTGCTGTCCCAGTATGTCGAACCTGTCCACATCAGGGGTTGCCTACTGTGAAGTTATTCCCTGGGTGCCCTCGATTTTGTGGCCAAGGACAGAAGGGGCCGTTGTGTGTCCATGGGTAAAAGGAGGCCTCTGTGGAACTGGCCTGTTAGGCTGGACCTCTCCTATTGGCTCAGAGTTTGTGACCCGTCCCCGTCAGAAGTTCCGCCCAGCCTTCCAGTGGCTGTCTCCATGGTGATTGAGAAAGAAGCCTTAGGCCCCGCACTCAGCCTTGTATTTGCATACAACGTTAGCAGCGGAATTAGTTGTCTCCGGAGAGGCTGCCACGTGTCAGCAAGCTTCACCTGGCCAGGGTCCGCCCGTGATGTAGCTCCCCAATCAATCACCACTCTCTAGACCTTCCAGAAAGACTAGCAGATCTTGTCTGCCCGTGGGCAACCAGTAGAGCCAGAGGCCTTCCCCCTTTGCTCTTCCGTCTCTAGGCACTCTGTCAGGCACTCCAAGCTGTGAAGTGACTCAGGGGGAGAAGGAAGAGATTTCAGAGAACGAACACATCCAGAGAGAGACAGAGAGAGGCAAGAGATGCTGAGTGGGGTTGCATTGCGTACTGATATCCTCTGGAAAGTGGGAAAGAGGTACCTGGCCTGTTGTAGCAATGCCCTGAAACAGTCGGAACCAGAAGCTCCCCTGTGCCTGCGTAGGCTTTCCCGGGGTGTGCTCAAACCCTGTGGCCACTAGGTGTCATAGGTCGTAATGGAGGGCCCTGTTTCATCTGCCTGGCGGGCCAGATCTCTGCCATTGGCTCAGTCTTGTCACCAGGCCCATCATAAGCTCCACCCACTCTTCCGGTGGTGGGACTGTCTCCATGGTGATGGCAAAGGAGCCTTAGTCCCGCCCACCTGGCCTTGACTTCACCTCGCTGGCCTGCTGACCCTCACTCAGACCTCTGTGTTGATAAAAATGAATATCCGCCAGTGCCCAGGTGTCAGCATCTGGGATAAAGGATTCGGGACCTTGCCTGGGGCAGAAGGCAGCCTAGGCCAGCTAGTACCTGGAAGTCTAGTGACTTGTGACACTGCTGCCAGTGACAAATGGTGACTCCCACTCTCACATATCCCCTGGTGGCAGAATGATAGCGATGGGTGGAGAAACATCGCTCCGGAGCACACGTTAAATGGGGCACCGGCCAAAGGCCAGGGCCAGTAGTGGACGTGGCCGAGCCGAAGGGCGAGCCAGTGAAGGGCCCAAGGATTCCTCCTGTATGTGGGAAACATGTCCTCCGGGTCCCCACGTCCATAAACCATTGGATTGCTGGGGCCCAGGATGCCTGGATTTCGGCCTTGCCTTGGCTGCCTGGCCACATACGCAGCCTTCCACCGGAGGCGGGGATATGTAGACAGCAAAAATTGGGAAAATGGCAGTGTCTCCTCGATTTCCCTGACATCGGCCTTTTTGAGCGGCGTGCTTTTTTCCTAGTAGGATCAGGCAGTGACGGAGAAAGGCAGGATTATGTGTGCAGGACAGGTATGTGCTGAGAAGGCGACAAGGTTGAGACCAGGTTGGGATCTTTAGTCCCAGGAAAGGCCCCTGGCAGTTGTGGGTCAATGTTCTCTGCCCATCCCACCTGGCGTGGGGAGGTTTACAGCATACAAAGCAGCAGCAGAATTATTCTTCCCCCAGAGGTTGCATCTGCCCACAAGCTCCACCTGGCCAGGGTCCGCCCCTACGGTATTGCCCATGTCAATCAACAGAAGCTAAGACCTTCCAGAGAGACTAACTGCTATTCTCTACCCACGGGGAAGCGGTACAGCCAGAAGCCTCCCCTGTTTCATCTCCAGGCTCTCTCTCAGGCCCCTCATGGCTGTGATTTGTCTCAGGGGTAGAACGGAGAGATTTCTCTGAATGAACACATACAGAGAGGGGCCATAGAGGCTGAGGAAGGGCGCCTTGCCTACTGATATCCCAGCGTAAGTGGAAAAGAGGTACCTGCCTGCTGTCCCAGTATGTCGAACCTGTCCACATCAGGGGTTGCCTACTGTGAAGTTATTCCCTGGGTGCCCTCGATTTTGTGGCCAAGGACAGAAGGGGCCGTTGTGTGTCCATGGGTAAAAGGAGGCCTCTGTGGAACTGGCCTGTTAGGCTGGACCTCTCCTATTGGCTCAGAGTTTGTGACCCGTCCCCGTCAGAAGTTCCGCCCAGCCTTCCAGTGGCTGTCTCCATGGTGATTGAGAAAGAAGCCTTAGGCCCCGCACTCAGCCTTCACCTGGCCTACCTGGCCTCTTTACCCTCGTACAGACCGCTGTGTGGATGAAAGAAAGGATGTCGGCCAGTGACCACGTGTCCTCATTTCCTTTGAAGGATTAGGCTCCTTGCCTGGGCAGAAGACAGCCAAGGTCAGCCTGAGCCTAGACTCCTAGTGACCTGTGACACTGCAGGCAGTGATAGATGTTCACGTCCACGCTGAGGTATCCGCAGGTGGCAGATTCAGAGTGGTCGGAGGTGATGTGTAACTAGAGATCACACACTCACGGGGGCACGGGCCAAAGGTCAGGGAAAATAGCTGAGGTCGTGGAGCTCTAGCGGAGCCAGGCTAGGGCCCAGGCCTCCCTCCTGTACGTGGCAAAGAGGTGATCCATATGCCGCCATCCGCAGACTCTGGACTGCTAGGGCCCTGGATGCCCGAATTTCGGCCTTGTCTTCGGAGAAGTGACGCACATGGAGTGTGCCACGGAGGCCGTGGACCAGCACAGGGGAAAATCTTGAAAATGCAGGCTTCAGTTGACTTTGCCTGTGCTCTCCTTTGGCTGAGGGACATCCTGTGTTTCCTAGCAGGAGAAGGCATTTGTGGAGAGAGGCGGATTCCATGTGTGCAGGCAAAGTGTGTGCTGAGATGATGAGTCGCTGGAGACCAGGGTGGACTCTTCAGACCCAGAATAGGCCTCTGGCAGGTATGTGTCAATGTTTTCTACCCTTCGCTCTCAGCTGGGTATTTGCATACAACGTTAGCAGCGGAATTAGTTGTCTCCGGAGAGGCTGCCACGTGTCAGCAAGCTTCACCTGGCCAGGGTCCGCCCGTGATGTAGCTCCCCAATCAATCACCACTCTCTAGACCTTCCAGAAAGACTAGCAGATCTTGTCTGCCCGTGGGCAACCAGTAGAGCCAGAGGCCTTCCCCCTTTGCTCTTCCGTCTCTAGGCACTCTGTCAGGCACTCCAAGCTGTGAAGTGACTCAGGGGGAGAAGGAAGAGATTTCAGAGAACGAACACATCCAGAGAGAGACAGAGAGAGGCAAGAGATGCTGAGTGGGGTTGCATTGCGTACTGATATCCTCTGGAAAGTGGGAAAGAGGTACCTGGCCTGTTGTAGCAATGCCCTGAAACAGTCGGAACCAGAAGCTCCCCTGTGCCTGCGTAGGCTTTCCCGGGGTGTGCTCAAACCCTGTGGCCACTAGGTGTCATAGGTCGTAATGGAGGGCCCTGTTTCATCTGCCTGGCGGGCCAGATCTCTGCCATTGGCTCAGTCTTGTCACCAGGCCCATCATAAGCTCCACCCACTCTTCCGGTGGTGGGACTGTCTCCATGGTGATGGCAAAGGAGCCTTAGTCCCGCCCACCTGGCCTTGACTTCACCTCGCTGGCCTGCTGACCCTCACTCAGACCTCTGTGTTGATAAAAATGAATATCCGCCAGTGCCCAGGTGTCAGCATCTGGGATAAAGGATTCGGGACCTTGCCTGGGGCAGAAGGCAGCCTAGGCCAGCTAGTACCTGGAAGTCTAGTGACTTGTGACACTGCTGCCAGTGACAAATGGTGACTCCCACTCTCACATATCCCCTGGTGGCAGAATGATAGCGATGGGTGGAGAAACATCGCTCCGGAGCACACGTTAAATGGGGCACCGGCCAAAGGCCAGGGCCAGTAGTGGACGTGGCCGAGCCGAAGGGCGAGCCAGTGAAGGGCCCAAGGATTCCTCCTGTATGTGGGAAACATGTCCTCCGGGTCCCCACGTCCATAAACCATTGGATTGCTGGGGCCCAGGATGCCTGGATTTCGGCCTTGCCTTGGCTGCCTGGCCACATACGCAGCCTTCCACCGGAGGCGGGGATATGTAGACAGCAAAAATTGGGAAAATGGCAGTGTCTCCTCGATTTCCCTGACATCGGCCTTTTTGAGCGGCGTGCTTTTTTCCTAGTAGGATCAGGCAGTGACGGAGAAAGGCAGGATTATGTGTGCAGGACAGGTATGTGCTGAGAAGGCGACAAGGTTGAGACCAGGTTGGGATCTTTAGTCCCAGGAAAGGCCCCTGGCAGTTGTGGGTCAATGTTCTCTGCCCATCCCACCTGGCGTGGGGAGGTTTACAGCATACAAAGCAGCAGCAGAATTATTCTTCCCCCAGAGGTTGCATCTGCCCACAAGCTCCACCTGGCCAGGGTCCGCCCCTACGGTATTGCCCATGTCAATCAACAGAAGCTAAGACCTTCCAGAGAGACTAACTGCTATTCTCTACCCACGGGGAAGCGGTACAGCCAGAAGCCTCCCCTGTTTCATCTCCAGGCTCTCTCTCAGGCCCCTCATGGCTGTGATTTGTCTCAGGGGTAGAACGGAGAGATTTCTCTGAATGAACACATACAGAGAGGGGCCATAGAGGCTGAGGAAGGGCGCCTTGCCTACTGATATCCCAGCGTAAGTGGAAAAGAGGTACCTGCCTGCTGTCCCAGTATGTCGAACCTGTCCACATCAGGGGTTGCCTACTGTGAAGTTATTCCCTGGGTGCCCTCGATTTTGTGGCCAAGGACAGAAGGGGCCGTTGTGTGTCCATGGGTAAAAGGAGGCCTCTGTGGAACTGGCCTGTTAGGCTGGACCTCTCCTATTGGCTCAGAGTTTGTGACCCGTCCCCGTCAGAAGTTCCGCCCAGCCTTCCAGTGGCTGTCTCCATGGTGATTGAGAAAGAAGCCTTAGGCCCCGCACTCAGCCTTCACCTGGCCTACCTGGCCTCTTTACCCTCGTACAGACCGCTGTGTGGATGAAAGAAAGGATGTCGGCCAGTGACCACGTGTCCTCATTTCCTTTGAAGGATTAGGCTCCTTGCCTGGGCAGAAGACAGCCAAGGTCAGCCTGAGCCTAGACTCCTAGTGACCTGTGACACTGCAGGCAGTGATAGATGTTCACGTCCACGCTGAGGTATCCGCAGGTGGCAGATTCAGAGTGGTCGGAGGTGATGTGTAACTAGAGATCACACACTCACGGGGGCACGGGCCAAAGGTCAGGGAAAATAGCTGAGGTCGTGGAGCTCTAGCGGAGCCAGGCTAGGGCCCAGGCCTCCCTCCTGTACGTGGCAAAGAGGTGATCCATATGCCGCCATCCGCAGACTCTGGACTGCTAGGGCCCTGGATGCCCGAATTTCGGCCTTGTCTTCGGAGAAGTGACGCACATGGAGTGTGCCACGGAGGCCGTGGACCAGCACAGGGGAAAATCTTGAAAATGCAGGCTTCAGTTGACTTTGCCTGTGCTCTCCTTTGGCTGAGGGACATCCTGTGTTTCCTAGCAGGAGAAGGCATTTGTGGAGAGAGGCGGATTCCATGTGTGCAGGCAAAGTGTGTGCTGAGATGATGAGTCGCTGGAGACCAGGGTGGACTCTTCAGACCCAGAATAGGCCTCTGGCAGGTATGTGTCAATGTTTTCTACCCTTCGCTCTCAGCTGGGTATTTGCATACAACGTTAGCAGCGGAATTAGTTGTCTCCGGAGAGGCTGCCACGTGTCAGCAAGCTTCACCTGGCCAGGGTCCGCCCGTGATGTAGCTCCCCAATCAATCACCACTCTCTAGACCTTCCAGAAAGACTAGCAGATCTTGTCTGCCCGTGGGCAACCAGTAGAGCCAGAGGCCTTCCCCCTTTGCTCTTCCGTCTCTAGGCACTCTGTCAGGCACTCCAAGCTGTGAAGTGACTCAGGGGGAGAAGGAAGAGATTTCAGAGAACGAACACATCCAGAGAGAGACAGAGAGAGGCAAGAGATGCTGAGTGGGGTTGCATTGCGTACTGATATCCTCTGGAAAGTGGGAAAGAGGTACCTGGCCTGTTGTAGCAATGCCCTGAAACAGTCGGAACCAGAAGCTCCCCTGTGCCTGCGTAGGCTTTCCCGGGGTGTGCTCAAACCCTGTGGCCACTAGGTGTCATAGGTCGTAATGGAGGGCCCTGTTTCATCTGCCTGGCGGGCCAGATCTCTGCCATTGGCTCAGTCTTGTCACCAGGCCCATCATAAGCTCCACCCACTCTTCCGGTGGTGGGACTGTCTCCATGGTGATGGCAAAGGAGCCTTAGTCCCGCCCACCTGGCCTTGACTTCACCTCGCTGGCCTGCTGACCCTCACTCAGACCTCTGTGTTGATAAAAATGAATATCCGCCAGTGCCCAGGTGTCAGCATCTGGGATAAAGGATTCGGGACCTTGCCTGGGGCAGAAGGCAGCCTAGGCCAGCTAGTACCTGGAAGTCTAGTGACTTGTGACACTGCTGCCAGTGACAAATGGTGACTCCCACTCTCACATATCCCCTGGTGGCAGAATGATAGCGATGGGTGGAGAAACATCGCTCCGGAGCACACGTTAAATGGGGCACCGGCCAAAGGCCAGGGCCAGTAGTGGACGTGGCCGAGCCGAAGGGCGAGCCAGTGAAGGGCCCAAGGATTCCTCCTGTATGTGGGAAACATGTCCTCCGGGTCCCCACGTCCATAAACCATTGGATTGCTGGGGCCCAGGATGCCTGGATTTCGGCCTTGCCTTGGCTGCCTGGCCACATACGCAGCCTTCCACCGGAGGCGGGGATATGTAGACAGCAAAAATTGGGAAAATGGCAGTGTCTCCTCGATTTCCCTGACATCGGCCTTTTTGAGCGGCGTGCTTTTTTCCTAGTAGGATCAGGCAGTGACGGAGAAAGGCAGGATTATGTGTGCAGGACAGGTATGTGCTGAGAAGGCGACAAGGTTGAGACCAGGTTGGGATCTTTAGTCCCAGGAAAGGCCCCTGGCAGTTGTGGGTCAATGTTCTCTGCCCATCCCACCTGGCGTGGGGAGGTTTACAGCATACAAAGCAGCAGCAGAATTATTCTTCCCCCAGAGGTTGCATCTGCCCACAAGCTCCACCTGGCCAGGGTCCGCCCCTACGGTATTGCCCATGTCAATCAACAGAAGCTAAGACCTTCCAGAGAGACTAACTGCTATTCTCTACCCACGGGGAAGCGGTACAGCCAGAAGCCTCCCCTGTTTCATCTCCAGGCTCTCTCTCAGGCCCCTCATGGCTGTGATTTGTCTCAGGGGTAGAACGGAGAGATTTCTCTGAATGAACACATACAGAGAGGGGCCATAGAGGCTGAGGAAGGGCGCCTTGCCTACTGATATCCCAGCGTAAGTGGAAAAGAGGTACCTGCCTGCTGTCCCAGTATGTCGAACCTGTCCACATCAGGGGTTGCCTACTGTGAAGTTATTCCCTGGGTGCCCTCGATTTTGTGGCCAAGGACAGAAGGGGCCGTTGTGTGTCCATGGGTAAAAGGAGGCCTCTGTGGAACTGGCCTGTTAGGCTGGACCTCTCCTATTGGCTCAGAGTTTGTGACCCGTCCCCGTCAGAAGTTCCGCCCAGCCTTCCAGTGGCTGTCTCCATGGTGATTGAGAAAGAAGCCTTAGGCCCCGCACTCAGCCTTCACCTGGCCTACCTGGCCTCTTTACCCTCGTACAGACCGCTGTGTGGATGAAAGAAAGGATGTCGGCCAGTGACCACGTGTCCTCATTTCCTTTGAAGGATTAGGCTCCTTGCCTGGGCAGAAGACAGCCAAGGTCAGCCTGAGCCTAGACTCCTAGTGACCTGTGACACTGCAGGCAGTGATAGATGTTCACGTCCACGCTGAGGTATCCGCAGGTGGCAGATTCAGAGTGGTCGGAGGTGATGTGTAACTAGAGATCACACACTCACGGGGGCACGGGCCAAAGGTCAGGGAAAATAGCTGAGGTCGTGGAGCTCTAGCGGAGCCAGGCTAGGGCCCAGGCCTCCCTCCTGTACGTGGCAAAGAGGTGATCCATATGCCGCCATCCGCAGACTCTGGACTGCTAGGGCCCTGGATGCCCGAATTTCGGCCTTGTCTTCGGAGAAGTGACGCACATGGAGTGTGCCACGGAGGCCGTGGACCAGCACAGGGGAAAATCTTGAAAATGCAGGCTTCAGTTGACTTTGCCTGTGCTCTCCTTTGGCTGAGGGACATCCTGTGTTTCCTAGCAGGAGAAGGCATTTGTGGAGAGAGGCGGATTCCATGTGTGCAGGCAAAGTGTGTGCTGAGATGATGAGTCGCTGGAGACCAGGGTGGACTCTTCAGACCCAGAATAGGCCTCTGGCAGGTATGTGTCAATGTTTTCTACCCTTCGCTCTCAGCTGGGTATTTGCATACAACGTTAGCAGCGGAATTAGTTGTCTCCGGAGAGGCTGCCACGTGTCAGCAAGCTTCACCTGGCCAGGGTCCGCCCGTGATGTAGCTCCCCAATCAATCACCACTCTCTAGACCTTCCAGAAAGACTAGCAGATCTTGTCTGCCCGTGGGCAACCAGTAGAGCCAGAGGCCTTCCCCCTTTGCTCTTCCGTCTCTAGGCACTCTGTCAGGCACTCCAAGCTGTGAAGTGACTCAGGGGGAGAAGGAAGAGATTTCAGAGAACGAACACATCCAGAGAGAGACAGAGAGAGGCAAGAGATGCTGAGTGGGGTTGCATTGCGTACTGATATCCTCTGGAAAGTGGGAAAGAGGTACCTGGCCTGTTGTAGCAATGCCCTGAAACAGTCGGAACCAGAAGCTCCCCTGTGCCTGCGTAGGCTTTCCCGGGGTGTGCTCAAACCCTGTGGCCACTAGGTGTCATAGGTCGTAATGGAGGGCCCTGTTTCATCTGCCTGGCGGGCCAGATCTCTGCCATTGGCTCAGTCTTGTCACCAGGCCCATCATAAGCTCCACCCACTCTTCCGGTGGTGGGACTGTCTCCATGGTGATGGCAAAGGAGCCTTAGTCCCGCCCACCTGGCCTTGACTTCACCTCGCTGGCCTGCTGACCCTCACTCAGACCTCTGTGTTGATAAAAATGAATATCCGCCAGTGCCCAGGTGTCAGCATCTGGGATAAAGGATTCGGGACCTTGCCTGGGGCAGAAGGCAGCCTAGGCCAGCTAGTACCTGGAAGTCTAGTGACTTGTGACACTGCTGCCAGTGACAAATGGTGACTCCCACTCTCACATATCCCCTGGTGGCAGAATGATAGCGATGGGTGGAGAAACATCGCTCCGGAGCACACGTTAAATGGGGCACCGGCCAAAGGCCAGGGCCAGTAGTGGACGTGGCCGAGCCGAAGGGCGAGCCAGTGAAGGGCCCAAGGATTCCTCCTGTATGTGGGAAACATGTCCTCCGGGTCCCCACGTCCATAAACCATTGGATTGCTGGGGCCCAGGATGCCTGGATTTCGGCCTTGCCTTGGCTGCCTGGCCACATACGCAGCCTTCCACCGGAGGCGGGGATATGTAGACAGCAAAAATTGGGAAAATGGCAGTGTCTCCTCGATTTCCCTGACATCGGCCTTTTTGAGCGGCGTGCTTTTTTCCTAGTAGGATCAGGCAGTGACGGAGAAAGGCAGGATTATGTGTGCAGGACAGGTATGTGCTGAGAAGGCGACAAGGTTGAGACCAGGTTGGGATCTTTAGTCCCAGGAAAGGCCCCTGGCAGTTGTGGGTCAATGTTCTCTGCCCATCCCACCTGGCGTGGGGAGGTTTACAGCATACAAAGCAGCAGCAGAATTATTCTTCCCCCAGAGGTTGCATCTGCCCACAAGCTCCACCTGGCCAGGGTCCGCCCCTACGGTATTGCCCATGTCAATCAACAGAAGCTAAGACCTTCCAGAGAGACTAACTGCTATTCTCTACCCACGGGGAAGCGGTACAGCCAGAAGCCTCCCCTGTTTCATCTCCAGGCTCTCTCTCAGGCCCCTCATGGCTGTGATTTGTCTCAGGGGTAGAACGGAGAGATTTCTCTGAATGAACACATACAGAGAGGGGCCATAGAGGCTGAGGAAGGGCGCCTTGCCTACTGATATCCCAGCGTAAGTGGAAAAGAGGTACCTGCCTGCTGTCCCAGTATGTCGAACCTGTCCACATCAGGGGTTGCCTACTGTGAAGTTATTCCCTGGGTGCCCTCGATTTTGTGGCCAAGGACAGAAGGGGCCGTTGTGTGTCCATGGGTAAAAGGAGGCCTCTGTGGAACTGGCCTGTTAGGCTGGACCTCTCCTATTGGCTCAGAGTTTGTGACCCGTCCCCGTCAGAAGTTCCGCCCAGCCTTCCAGTGGCTGTCTCCATGGTGATTGAGAAAGAAGCCTTAGGCCCCGCACTCAGCCTTCACCTGGCCTACCTGGCCTCTTTACCCTCGTACAGACCGCTGTGTGGATGAAAGAAAGGATGTCGGCCAGTGACCACGTGTCCTCATTTCCTTTGAAGGATTAGGCTCCTTGCCTGGGCAGAAGACAGCCAAGGTCAGCCTGAGCCTAGACTCCTAGTGACCTGTGACACTGCAGGCAGTGATAGATGTTCACGTCCACGCTGAGGTATCCGCAGGTGGCAGATTCAGAGTGGTCGGAGGTGATGTGTAACTAGAGATCACACACTCACGGGGGCACGGGCCAAAGGTCAGGGAAAATAGCTGAGGTCGTGGAGCTCTAGCGGAGCCAGGCTAGGGCCCAGGCCTCCCTCCTGTACGTGGCAAAGAGGTGATCCATATGCCGCCATCCGCAGACTCTGGACTGCTAGGGCCCTGGATGCCCGAATTTCGGCCTTGTCTTCGGAGAAGTGACGCACATGGAGTGTGCCACGGAGGCCGTGGACCAGCACAGGGGAAAATCTTGAAAATGCAGGCTTCAGTTGACTTTGCCTGTGCTCTCCTTTGGCTGAGGGACATCCTGTGTTTCCTAGCAGGAGAAGGCATTTGTGGAGAGAGGCGGATTCCATGTGTGCAGGCAAAGTGTGTGCTGAGATGATGAGTCGCTGGAGACCAGGGTGGACTCTTCAGACCCAGAATAGGCCTCTGGCAGGTATGTGTCAATGTTTTCTACCCTTCGCTCTCAGCTGGGTATTTGCATACAACGTTAGCAGCGGAATTAGTTGTCTCCGGAGAGGCTGCCACGTGTCAGCAAGCTTCACCTGGCCAGGGTCCGCCCGTGATGTAGCTCCCCAATCAATCACCACTCTCTAGACCTTCCAGAAAGACTAGCAGATCTTGTCTGCCCGTGGGCAACCAGTAGAGCCAGAGGCCTTCCCCCTTTGCTCTTCCGTCTCTAGGCACTCTGTCAGGCACTCCAAGCTGTGAAGTGACTCAGGGGGAGAAGGAAGAGATTTCAGAGAACGAACACATCCAGAGAGAGACAGAGAGAGGCAAGAGATGCTGAGTGGGGTTGCATTGCGTACTGATATCCTCTGGAAAGTGGGAAAGAGGTACCTGGCCTGTTGTAGCAATGCCCTGAAACAGTCGGAACCAGAAGCTCCCCTGTGCCTGCGTAGGCTTTCCCGGGGTGTGCTCAAACCCTGTGGCCACTAGGTGTCATAGGTCGTAATGGAGGGCCCTGTTTCATCTGCCTGGCGGGCCAGATCTCTGCCATTGGCTCAGTCTTGTCACCAGGCCCATCATAAGCTCCACCCACTCTTCCGGTGGTGGGACTGTCTCCATGGTGATGGCAAAGGAGCCTTAGTCCCGCCCACCTGGCCTTGACTTCACCTCGCTGGCCTGCTGACCCTCACTCAGACCTCTGTGTTGATAAAAATGAATATCCGCCAGTGCCCAGGTGTCAGCATCTGGGATAAAGGATTCGGGACCTTGCCTGGGGCAGAAGGCAGCCTAGGCCAGCTAGTACCTGGAAGTCTAGTGACTTGTGACACTGCTGCCAGTGACAAATGGTGACTCCCACTCTCACATATCCCCTGGTGGCAGAATGATAGCGATGGGTGGAGAAACATCGCTCCGGAGCACACGTTAAATGGGGCACCGGCCAAAGGCCAGGGCCAGTAGTGGACGTGGCCGAGCCGAAGGGCGAGCCAGTGAAGGGCCCAAGGATTCCTCCTGTATGTGGGAAACATGTCCTCCGGGTCCCCACGTCCATAAACCATTGGATTGCTGGGGCCCAGGATGCCTGGATTTCGGCCTTGCCTTGGCTGCCTGGCCACATACGCAGCCTTCCACCGGAGGCGGGGATATGTAGACAGCAAAAATTGGGAAAATGGCAGTGTCTCCTCGATTTCCCTGACATCGGCCTTTTTGAGCGGCGTGCTTTTTTCCTAGTAGGATCAGGCAGTGACGGAGAAAGGCAGGATTATGTGTGCAGGACAGGTATGTGCTGAGAAGGCGACAAGGTTGAGACCAGGTTGGGATCTTTAGTCCCAGGAAAGGCCCCTGGCAGTTGTGGGTCAATGTTCTCTGCCCATCCCACCTGGCGTGGGGAGGTTTACAGCATACAAAGCAGCAGCAGAATTATTCTTCCCCCAGAGGTTGCATCTGCCCACAAGCTCCACCTGGCCAGGGTCCGCCCCTACGGTATTGCCCATGTCAATCAACAGAAGCTAAGACCTTCCAGAGAGACTAACTGCTATTCTCTACCCACGGGGAAGCGGTACAGCCAGAAGCCTCCCCTGTTTCATCTCCAGGCTCTCTCTCAGGCCCCTCATGGCTGTGATTTGTCTCAGGGGTAGAACGGAGAGATTTCTCTGAATGAACACATACAGAGAGGGGCCATAGAGGCTGAGGAAGGGCGCCTTGCCTACTGATATCCCAGCGTAAGTGGAAAAGAGGTACCTGCCTGCTGTCCCAGTATGTCGAACCTGTCCACATCAGGGGTTGCCTACTGTGAAGTTATTCCCTGGGTGCCCTCGATTTTGTGGCCAAGGACAGAAGGGGCCGTTGTGTGTCCATGGGTAAAAGGAGGCCTCTGTGGAACTGGCCTGTTAGGCTGGACCTCTCCTATTGGCTCAGAGTTTGTGACCCGTCCCCGTCAGAAGTTCCGCCCAGCCTTCCAGTGGCTGTCTCCATGGTGATTGAGAAAGAAGCCTTAGGCCCCGCACTCAGCCTTCACCTGGCCTACCTGGCCTCTTTACCCTCGTACAGACCGCTGTGTGGATGAAAGAAAGGATGTCGGCCAGTGACCACGTGTCCTCATTTCCTTTGAAGGATTAGGCTCCTTGCCTGGGCAGAAGACAGCCAAGGTCAGCCTGAGCCTAGACTCCTAGTGACCTGTGACACTGCAGGCAGTGATAGATGTTCACGTCCACGCTGAGGTATCCGCAGGTGGCAGATTCAGAGTGGTCGGAGGTGATGTGTAACTAGAGATCACACACTCACGGGGGCACGGGCCAAAGGTCAGGGAAAATAGCTGAGGTCGTGGAGCTCTAGCGGAGCCAGGCTAGGGCCCAGGCCTCCCTCCTGTACGTGGCAAAGAGGTGATCCATATGCCGCCATCCGCAGACTCTGGACTGCTAGGGCCCTGGATGCCCGAATTTCGGCCTTGTCTTCGGAGAAGTGACGCACATGGAGTGTGCCACGGAGGCCGTGGACCAGCACAGGGGAAAATCTTGAAAATGCAGGCTTCAGTTGACTTTGCCTGTGCTCTCCTTTGGCTGAGGGACATCCTGTGTTTCCTAGCAGGAGAAGGCATTTGTGGAGAGAGGCGGATTCCATGTGTGCAGGCAAAGTGTGTGCTGAGATGATGAGTCGCTGGAGACCAGGGTGGACTCTTCAGACCCAGAATAGGCCTCTGGCAGGTATGTGTCAATGTTTTCTACCCTTCGCTCTCAGCTGGGTATTTGCATACAACGTTAGCAGCGGAATTAGTTGTCTCCGGAGAGGCTGCCACGTGTCAGCAAGCTTCACCTGGCCAGGGTCCGCCCGTGATGTAGCTCCCCAATCAATCACCACTCTCTAGACCTTCCAGAAAGACTAGCAGATCTTGTCTGCCCGTGGGCAACCAGTAGAGCCAGAGGCCTTCCCCCTTTGCTCTTCCGTCTCTAGGCACTCTGTCAGGCACTCCAAGCTGTGAAGTGACTCAGGGGGAGAAGGAAGAGATTTCAGAGAACGAACACATCCAGAGAGAGACAGAGAGAGGCAAGAGATGCTGAGTGGGGTTGCATTGCGTACTGATATCCTCTGGAAAGTGGGAAAGAGGTACCTGGCCTGTTGTAGCAATGCCCTGAAACAGTCGGAACCAGAAGCTCCCCTGTGCCTGCGTAGGCTTTCCCGGGGTGTGCTCAAACCCTGTGGCCACTAGGTGTCATAGGTCGTAATGGAGGGCCCTGTTTCATCTGCCTGGCGGGCCAGATCTCTGCCATTGGCTCAGTCTTGTCACCAGGCCCATCATAAGCTCCACCCACTCTTCCGGTGGTGGGACTGTCTCCATGGTGATGGCAAAGGAGCCTTAGTCCCGCCCACCTGGCCTTGACTTCACCTCGCTGGCCTGCTGACCCTCACTCAGACCTCTGTGTTGATAAAAATGAATATCCGCCAGTGCCCAGGTGTCAGCATCTGGGATAAAGGATTCGGGACCTTGCCTGGGGCAGAAGGCAGCCTAGGCCAGCTAGTACCTGGAAGTCTAGTGACTTGTGACACTGCTGCCAGTGACAAATGGTGACTCCCACTCTCACATATCCCCTGGTGGCAGAATGATAGCGATGGGTGGAGAAACATCGCTCCGGAGCACACGTTAAATGGGGCACCGGCCAAAGGCCAGGGCCAGTAGTGGACGTGGCCGAGCCGAAGGGCGAGCCAGTGAAGGGCCCAAGGATTCCTCCTGTATGTGGGAAACATGTCCTCCGGGTCCCCACGTCCATAAACCATTGGATTGCTGGGGCCCAGGATGCCTGGATTTCGGCCTTGCCTTGGCTGCCTGGCCACATACGCAGCCTTCCACCGGAGGCGGGGATATGTAGACAGCAAAAATTGGGAAAATGGCAGTGTCTCCTCGATTTCCCTGACATCGGCCTTTTTGAGCGGCGTGCTTTTTTCCTAGTAGGATCAGGCAGTGACGGAGAAAGGCAGGATTATGTGTGCAGGACAGGTATGTGCTGAGAAGGCGACAAGGTTGAGACCAGGTTGGGATCTTTAGTCCCAGGAAAGGCCCCTGGCAGTTGTGGGTCAATGTTCTCTGCCCATCCCACCTGGCGTGGGGAGGTTTACAGCATACAAAGCAGCAGCAGAATTATTCTTCCCCCAGAGGTTGCATCTGCCCACAAGCTCCACCTGGCCAGGGTCCGCCCCTACGGTATTGCCCATGTCAATCAACAGAAGCTAAGACCTTCCAGAGAGACTAACTGCTATTCTCTACCCACGGGGAAGCGGTACAGCCAGAAGCCTCCCCTGTTTCATCTCCAGGCTCTCTCTCAGGCCCCTCATGGCTGTGATTTGTCTCAGGGGTAGAACGGAGAGATTTCTCTGAATGAACACATACAGAGAGGGGCCATAGAGGCTGAGGAAGGGCGCCTTGCCTACTGATATCCCAGCGTAAGTGGAAAAGAGGTACCTGCCTGCTGTCCCAGTATGTCGAACCTGTCCACATCAGGGGTTGCCTACTGTGAAGTTATTCCCTGGGTGCCCTCGATTTTGTGGCCAAGGACAGAAGGGGCCGTTGTGTGTCCATGGGTAAAAGGAGGCCTCTGTGGAACTGGCCTGTTAGGCTGGACCTCTCCTATTGGCTCAGAGTTTGTGACCCGTCCCCGTCAGAAGTTCCGCCCAGCCTTCCAGTGGCTGTCTCCATGGTGATTGAGAAAGAAGCCTTAGGCCCCGCACTCAGCCTTCACCTGGCCTACCTGGCCTCTTTACCCTCGTACAGACCGCTGTGTGGATGAAAGAAAGGATGTCGGCCAGTGACCACGTGTCCTCATTTCCTTTGAAGGATTAGGCTCCTTGCCTGGGCAGAAGACAGCCAAGGTCAGCCTGAGCCTAGACTCCTAGTGACCTGTGACACTGCAGGCAGTGATAGATGTTCACGTCCACGCTGAGGTATCCGCAGGTGGCAGATTCAGAGTGGTCGGAGGTGATGTGTAACTAGAGATCACACACTCACGGGGGCACGGGCCAAAGGTCAGGGAAAATAGCTGAGGTCGTGGAGCTCTAGCGGAGCCAGGCTAGGGCCCAGGCCTCCCTCCTGTACGTGGCAAAGAGGTGATCCATATGCCGCCATCCGCAGACTCTGGACTGCTAGGGCCCTGGATGCCCGAATTTCGGCCTTGTCTTCGGAGAAGTGACGCACATGGAGTGTGCCACGGAGGCCGTGGACCAGCACAGGGGAAAATCTTGAAAATGCAGGCTTCAGTTGACTTTGCCTGTGCTCTCCTTTGGCTGAGGGACATCCTGTGTTTCCTAGCAGGAGAAGGCATTTGTGGAGAGAGGCGGATTCCATGTGTGCAGGCAAAGTGTGTGCTGAGATGATGAGTCGCTGGAGACCAGGGTGGACTCTTCAGACCCAGAATAGGCCTCTGGCAGGTATGTGTCAATGTTTTCTACCCTTCGCTCTCAGCTGGGTATTTGCATACAACGTTAGCAGCGGAATTAGTTGTCTCCGGAGAGGCTGCCACGTGTCAGCAAGCTTCACCTGGCCAGGGTCCGCCCGTGATGTAGCTCCCCAATCAATCACCACTCTCTAGACCTTCCAGAAAGACTAGCAGATCTTGTCTGCCCGTGGGCAACCAGTAGAGCCAGAGGCCTTCCCCCTTTGCTCTTCCGTCTCTAGGCACTCTGTCAGGCACTCCAAGCTGTGAAGTGACTCAGGGGGAGAAGGAAGAGATTTCAGAGAACGAACACATCCAGAGAGAGACAGAGAGAGGCAAGAGATGCTGAGTGGGGTTGCATTGCGTACTGATATCCTCTGGAAAGTGGGAAAGAGGTACCTGGCCTGTTGTAGCAATGCCCTGAAACAGTCGGAACCAGAAGCTCCCCTGTGCCTGCGTAGGCTTTCCCGGGGTGTGCTCAAACCCTGTGGCCACTAGGTGTCATAGGTCGTAATGGAGGGCCCTGTTTCATCTGCCTGGCGGGCCAGATCTCTGCCATTGGCTCAGTCTTGTCACCAGGCCCATCATAAGCTCCACCCACTCTTCCGGTGGTGGGACTGTCTCCATGGTGATGGCAAAGGAGCCTTAGTCCCGCCCACCTGGCCTTGACTTCACCTCGCTGGCCTGCTGACCCTCACTCAGACCTCTGTGTTGATAAAAATGAATATCCGCCAGTGCCCAGGTGTCAGCATCTGGGATAAAGGATTCGGGACCTTGCCTGGGGCAGAAGGCAGCCTAGGCCAGCTAGTACCTGGAAGTCTAGTGACTTGTGACGCTGCTGCCAGTGACAAATGGTGACTCCCACACTCACATATCCCCTGGTGGCAGAATGATAGCGATGGGTGGAGAAACATGGCTCCTGAGCACACGTTGAATGGGGCACCGGCCAAAGGCCAGGGCCAGGAGTGGACGTCGTGGAGCTGAATGGCGAGCCAGTGAAGGGCCCAAGGATTTCTCCTGTATGTGGCAAACAGGTCATCCGTGTCCCCACGTCCATAAACCATTGGACTGCCGGGGCCCAGGCTGTCAGGATTTCGGCCTTGCCTTCGGAGCCCGGCCACATACGCAGCCTTGCACTGGGGGCGGGGACATGTAGACAGCAAAAATTTGGAAAATGGCAGTGTCTCCTCGATTTCCCCGGCATCGGCCTATCTGAGCGGCACGCTTTGTTTCCTAGTAGGATAAGGCACTGACGGAGAAAGGCAGGATTATGTGTGCAGGAAAGGTGTGTGCTGAGAGGGTGACGACGTTGAGACCAGGTTGGGATCTTTAGTCCCAGGAAAGGCCCCTGGCAGGTGTGGGTCAATGTTCTCTGCCCATCCGAGTTGGCGGGGGAAGGTTTTCAGCAAACAAAGCAGCAGCGGGATTATTCGTCGCCGGAGAGGTTGCATCTGCCCACAAGCTCCACCTGGCCAGGGACCGCCCCTACTGTATTGCCCATGTCAATCAACAGAAGCTAAGACCTTCCAGAGAGACTACCTGCTATTGTCTACCCACGGGGAAGTGGTCCAGCCAGAAGCCTCCCCTGTTTCATCTCCAGGCTCTCTGTCAGCCCCTCATATTTGTGATGTGTCTCAGGGGTAGAAGGAAGAGATTTTTCTGAATGAATACATCCAGAGAGGGGCCATAGATGCTTAGGAAGGGCACCTTGCCTACTGACATCCTAGCGTAAGTGGTGAAGAGGTACCTGCCTGCTGTCCCAGTATGTCCAACGTGTCCACATCAGGGATTGGCTACTGTTAAGTTATTCCCTGGTGCCCTCGATTTTGTGGCCAAAGACACAAGGGCCTGTTGTGTGTCCATGGGTACAATGGAGGGCTCTGCAGAACTGGCCGGTTAGGCTGGACTTCTCCTATTGGCTCAGTGTTTGTGACCCGTCTCCGTCAGAAGTTGCGGCCAGCCTTCCGGTGGCTGTCTCCATGGTGATTGGGAAAGAAGCCTTAGGCCCCGCACTCACCCTTCACCTGGCCTACCTGGCCTCTTTAGCCTCATCTAGACCGCCGTGTGGATGAAAGAAAGGATGTCGGCCAGTGATCACTTGTCCTCATTTCCTTTGAAGGATTAGGCTCCTTGCCTGGGCAGAAGACAGCCAAGGTCAGCCTGAGCCTGGACACCTAGTGACCTGTTTGACACTGCAGCCGGTGATAGGTGTTGATTTCTATGCTCAGGTATGCGCAGGTGGCAGGTTGAGAGTGGTCAGAGGAGGAGTGTAACTAGAGAGCACACACTCAAGAGGGCACGGACCAAAGGTCACGGAAAATAGCTGAGGTCGTGGAGCCCTAGCGGAGCCAGTCTAGGGTACAGGCCTCCCTCCTGTACGTGGCAATTAGGTGGTACCATCTGCAGAGTATGCCACCATGTGCAGACTCTGGACTGCTGGGGCCCTGGACGCCCGGATTTCGGCCTTGTCTTTGGAGAAGTGACGCGCATGCAGTGTGCCACCGGGGGCTGTGGCCCAGCAGAAGTCAAATCTTGAAAATGCGGGCTTCATTTGACTTTGCCTGTGCTCTCCTTTGGCTGAGTGCCATCCTGTGTTTCCTAGCAGGAGAAGGATTCGTGGAGAGAGGCGGATTCCATGTGTGCAGGCAAAGTGTGTGCTGAGATGATGAGTCGCTGGAGACCAGGGTGGACTCTTCAGACCCAGGATAGGCCTCTGGCAGGTATGTGTCAATGTTTTCTGCACATGGCACTCACCCAGGTATTTGCATACAATGTGATCAGCGGAATTAGTAGTCTCCGGAGAGGCTGCCACATGTCAACAAGCTTCACCTGGCCAGGGTCCACCCGTGATGTAGCTCCCCAATCAATGACTGCTCTCTAGACCTTCCAGATAGACTACCAGATCTTCTCTGCCCATGGGCAACCAGTACAGCCAGAGGCCTTCCCCCTTTGCTCTTTCGTCTGTAGGCACTCTGTCAGGCACTGCAAGCTGTGAAGTGCCTCGGGGGGAGAAGGAAGAGATTTCAGAGAAGGAACACATACAGAGAGAGACACAGAGAGAGAGCCAAGAGATGCTGAGTGGGCATGTCTTACGTACTGAAATCCTGCGGAAAGTGGGAAAATTGGATCCTGGCCTGTTCTGCCAATGCCCTGAAGCAGTCCGCAGCAGGGGCTCCCTTGTGCCTGCGTAGCCTTTCCCCGGGTGTGCTCAAATTCTGTGGCCACTAGGTGTCCTAGGTCACAATGGAGGGCCCTGTTTCATCTGCCTGGCGGGCCTATTCTTGCCTGCAGGAATCTCCGTTCTGGCCTATTCTTGCCTAAGGGACACTCCGTTCGAGTCTATTCTTTCTGCGGGGCTCTCTGTTCGGGCCTATTCTCACCTGCGGGACTCTCCATTCGGGCCTATTCTTGCCTGCGGGACTCTTTTCGGGCCTCTTCTTGCTTGCATGGCTCCTCTACTTGGGCCTATTCTTCCTGCAGGACTCTGTTCGGACCTAATCTTGCCTCCGGGAATCTCCGTTTGGGTCTATTCTGGCCTGCTGGACTCTGTTCGGGCCTATGCTTGACTGAGGGAATTTTCGTTTGGGTCTATTCTTACGTGTGGGACTCTGCATTCGGGCCGTTCAGTCCTTCGGGACTATCCGTTCGAGCCTATTCTTGCCTGTGGGACTCTATTCGGGCCAATTCTTGCCTGCAGGACTCTCCGTTTGGGCCTATTCTTGCCTGCGGGACTCTGTTCGGGCCTCTTCTTGCCTGCACGGTTCTTCTACTCAGGCCTATTCTTGCCTGCAGGACTCTGTTCGGGCCTATTCTTGCTCCAGGAATCTCCTTTTGGGCCTATTCTCGCCTGCGGGACTCTGTTATTGCCTATGATTTCCTGCGGGAATCTCCGTTCGGGCCTATTCTGGCCTGCGGGACTCTGTTCAGACCTATGCTTGCCTGCGGGAATGTTCGTTAAGGCCTATGCTGGCCTGCGGGATTCTCAGTTTGCGTGTATTCTCGCCTGAGGGACTTCCCTTCGGGCCTGTTCTCGCCTGCAGGACTCTCCGTTCGGGCCTATTCTTGCCAGCGGGGCTCTCTGTTCGGGCCTATTCTTACCTGTGGAACTCTCCGTTCGGACCTAATCTTACCTGCGGGAGTCTCCTTTCAGGTGTCCTCTTGCATGCGGGGCTCCTCTATTTGGGCCTTTTGTGCTTACGGAGCTCCGTTATTCGGTCCTGTTCTAGCCTGTGGAGCTCTGCTATTCGGGCCTGATCGTACATGCGGGGCGGTACTCAGGCCTGATCATGAATGTGAGGCTCCACTACTCAGGTCTGTTTGTGCGTGCGGGGCTCCGCTACTCGGGCCTATTCGTGCGTGTGGGGCTCCTCTATTCAGGCCTATTCATGCCTGCGGGACTCTCCGTTCAGGCCTATTCTTGCCTGCGGGACTCTGTTCGGGCCTCTTCATGCTCCGGAATCTCTGTTGGGGCCTATTTTGGTCTTCGGGACTCTGTTCCGGTCGAGGTTTGCCTGCGGGAATCTCCGTTAGGGCCTATTTTGGCCTGCGGGACTCTGCATTCGGGCCTATTCTCGTCTGCGGGAGTATCCGTTAGGATTTCCTTGCCTGTGGGACACTCCGTTCGGTCTTATTCTTGCCAGCGGGACTCTATTCAGGACTCTTCTTGCCTGCATGGCTCCTCTACTCGGGTCTATTTTTGCCAGCGGGACTCTGTTCGTGCCTATTCTTGCCTGCAGGAATCTCCGTTCGGGCCTATCCTTGCCTGCGGGACTCTGTTCGGGCCTATTCTTGCCCGCAGGAATCTATATTCCGGCCTATTTTTGCCTACGGGACTCTCCGTTCAAGTCTATTCTTGCCTGCGGGAATCTCTGTTCGGGCCTGTTCTGGCTTGTGGGACTCTGTACTTGCCTATTCTTGCCTGCAGGAATCTCCGTTCGGGCCTATTCTTGCCTGTGGGACTCTCTGTTCGAGCCTATTCTTGCCTGCAGGACTCTGTTCGGGTCTCTTCTTGCCTCCAGGAATCTCCGTTCCGGCGTATTCTGGCCTGCGGGACTCTGTTCCGGCCTGTGCTTGCCTGCAGGAATCTCCGTTCCGGCCTATTCTGGCTTGCGGGACTCTCCGGGCTTATTCTCGCCTGCGGGACTCTCCGTTTGAGCGTATTCTTGCCTGTGGGACTCTTTTTGGGCCTCTTCTGGCCTGCACGGCTCCTCTACTTGGGCCTATTCTTGTCTGCGGGACTCTGTTTGGGCGTATTCTTGCCTCCGGGAATCTCCGTTCGGGCCTATTCTGGCCTGCAGGACTCTGTTGAGGCCTATGCTTGCCTGCGGGACTCTTTGTTCGGGCCTTTCTGGCCTTCGGCACTCTCTGTTCGGACCTATTCTTGTCTGCGGGCCTCTCCGTTTGGGGCTATTCTGGCCTGCGGGACTCTGTTATGGCTTCTTTTTGCCTGCACGGCTCCTCTACTCGGGCCTATTCTTGCCTGCGGGACTCTATTCGTGTCTATTCGTGTCTACGGGGTTCCTCTGTTCTGGCCTATTCTTGCCTGCGGGACTCTGTTCGGGTCTATTCTTGCCTGCAGGAATCTCCATTTGGGCCTGTTTTTGCCTACAGGACTCTCCGTTCGAGTCAATTCTTGCCTGCGGGACTCTCTTCAGGTCTTTTCTTGCATGCATGTCTCCTCTACTCAGGCGTATTCTTGCCTAGGGGACTCCGTACGTGCCTATTCTTGCCTGCAGTAATCTCCGTTCGGGCCTATTCTTGCCTGCGAGACTCTCCATTTGGGCCTATTCTTGCCTGTGGACTCTGTTCGGTCCTCTTCTTGCTTGCACAGCTCCTCTACTCGGGCCTATTCTTGACTGCGGGACTCTGTTCAGGCCTATTCTTGCTCCGGGAATCTCCGTTTGGGACTATTTGGGCCTGCGGGACTCAGTTCAGACCTATGCTTGCCTGCAGGAATCTCCATTTGGGCCTGTTCTAGCCTGCGGGTCTCTCCATTCGGGACTTTTCTGGCCTGCGGGATTCTCAGTTTGGGAGTATTCTTACCTGCGTGACTTCTCTTCGGCCCTATTCTGGCTTGCGGGACTTTCCGTTCGGGCGTATTCTGACCTGCGTGACTCTCCATTCGGGCCTTTCTAGCCTGCGGGGCTCTCTGTTGAGGTCTATTCTTGCCTGCAGGACTCTCTGTTCGGTCCTATGCTGGCCTGTGGGATTCTCAGTTTGGGAGTATTCTCGCCTACGTGAATTCTCTTCGGCCCTATTCTGGCCTGCGGGACTCTCCGTTCGGACCTATTCTCGCCTACCGGACTCTGTTCGGACCTCTTCTTGCCTGTACGGCTCCTCTACTCGTGCCTATTCTTGCCTTCAGGACTCTGTTTGGGCTTATTCTTGCCTGCGGGGCTCCTCTATTCGTGCCTATTCTGGCTGCGGAACTCTGTTCAGGCCTGTTCTTGCCTGCAGGGCTCCCCTTTTTGGGCCTATGCTTGCCTGCGGGTATCTCAGTTTGGGCCTATTCTGACCTGCGGGAGTCTCCTTTCAGGCAATTCTGGCCTGCAGGACTCTCCGTTCAGGTCTATTCTTGCCTGCAACACTCTCTGGGCCTATGCTGGCCTGTGGGATTCTCAGTTTGGGAGTATTCTCGCCAGCGTGACTTCTCTTCGGGTCTGTTCTGGACGGGGGACTCTCCATTCTTTCATATTCTGGCCTGCGGGACTCTCTGGGCTTATTCTTGCCTGCGAGACTCTCCGTTTGGGCCTTTCTGGCCTGCGGGACTCTCTGTTCGGGCCTATTCTTGCGAGCAGAACTCTACTCGGCCCTCATCTTGCCTACAGGGTTCCTCTATTTGGGCCTATTCTTGCCTGCGGGACTCTCCGTTCGGGCCTATTATGGCCTGCCGGACTCTGTTCAGGCATATGCTTGCGTGCACGGCTTCTCTACTCAGGACTATTCTTGCCTCCGGCACTCTTTTTCGGGCCTATTCTTCCCTCCGGAAATCTCCGTTCGGGCCTGTTCTGGCATGCGGAACACTCCATTTGTACCTATTCTTGCCTGCTGGACTCTCTTCGGACCTAATCTTGCCTGAGGAATGCCCCTTTTCAGGCCTATTCTTGCATGCGGGACTCTGTTCAGGCCTATTCTTGCCTGCGGGGCTCCTCTATTCGGGCCTATTCTTGCTGCGGGACTCTCCGCTCGGGCCTTTTCTTACCTACGGGACTCTCTGTTTGGGCCTATTCTCGCCTGCGGGACTCTCCATTCGGGCCTATCCTCACCTACGGGACTCTGTTCTTTATTATTCTCAGCTGTGGGAGTCTCCTTTTGGGCCTCCTCTTTCCTGTGGGGGTCCTCTATTTGGTAGTGTTCATGCCTATGGAGCTCTGTTATTCAGGCCTTATCGAGCCTGCGGAGCTCCGATATTTGGGCCTGTTTGAGCGTACGTGGCTCCTCTACTCGGGCCTGTTCATGCATACGGGTCTTCCGTATTCGGTCCTGTTCGTGCTTGCAGGTCTCCGCTATTCGGTCCTATTCCCTGTGCGACTCTGGTTGGGCCTATTCTTGCCTGCGTGGCTCCTGTACTCGGGCCTATTCTTGCCTTCGGGTCTCTCTGTTCGGGCCTAATCTTGCCTCTGGATCTCCTCTTTTTGGGCCTATTATTGCCTATGGGACTGTGTTTGGCCTATTCTTGCCTGCGGGGCTCCTCTATTCGGTCCTATACTTCCTGCTGGACTCTGGGCCTATTCTTGCCTGCGGGAATCTCCGTTCGGGCCTATTCTTGCCTGCAGCGCACTCCAGGCCTATTCTTGCCTGCAGGACTCTCCGTTCGTGCCTCTTCTTGCCTGCGGGACTCTATTCGGGCCTATTGTTGCCTGCGGGGCTCCTCTATTAGGGCCTATTTTTGCCTGCGGGACTCTGGTCGGGCCTGTTCTTGCCTTCAGGACTCTCTGGGCGTATTCTTGCCTGCTGGACTCTCTTCGGGCCCAATCTTGCCTGCGGGGCTCCTCTATTCAGGCCTATTTTTGCCTGCTGGACTCTGTTCGGGCCTATCAGGCCTGGGGGACTCTTCGTTCTGGCCTATTCTCGCCTGCGGGGCTCTCCGTTTGGACCTATTCTTCCCTGCGGGACTCTCTGTTGGAGCCTATTCTTGCCTGCGATACTCTTCGGTCGGGCCTATTCTTCCCTGCGGAACTCTGTTCAGGCCTATTGTTGCCTGCGGGGCTCCTCTATTCTGGCCTATTCTTGCCTGCAGGAATCTCCATTCCGGCCTATTCTAGCCTGCGGGACCCTCCATCCGGGACTATTCTTACCTGCGGAATTCTCCATTCAGGCCTAATCTTCAGTGCGGGAGTGTCCTTTTGGGTCTCCTCTTGCCTGTGGGGGTCCTCTATTCGGGCCTGTTCGTGCCTACGGAGCTCCGTTATTCGGGTTTGTTCGAGCCTGCGGAGCTCCGCTATCCGGGCCTGTTCGTGCGTGCTGGGCTCCACTATTCGGGCCTGTTCATGAATACAGAATGTAGAATATAGCATATAGAATATAGAACATAGATTATACAATACAGAAAAATATACTTTATAGAAAAATAAAGAATATATAGAGCAGAAATTTGAATGTACAATATAGAATACAGAGTATGGAATATAGAACCTAGAATATGGAAAAATATAGAAATAGAATATAAACGAATATAGAACATAGAGGAATGTACAATTTAGAATGTAGAATATAGAATATAAAATACAGAATATAGAATATAGAAGAATTTAGGACATAGAATATAGAATATTGACTATAGAATAAAGAGGAATATAGTATGTAGAAGAACATAGAAGATACAACAGAGAATATAAAAGAAAAAAGAATATAGGGTATAGAAGAACATGGAATATGGAAAATAGAATGTAGAATATAATTATAGAAGAATATAAAATATTGAAATACAGAATATAGGAAAACAGAGCATAAATTTAGAATATAGAAGATATAGGATATAGAATGCAAAATATAGAAGAATAAAGAACATAGATGACAGACTACAGAATATAGAAGACAAGAAGTAGAAGAAAACAGAATATTGACAAATAGGGAATATACGGTATAGGACATACACTATTGAAGAATAGAGAATAAAGTAGAAGAATGTAGATTACAAAATATAGAAGAATATAGAATGTAGAATAGAATATTAGATTACAGAAGAGTATTAAAATTTTTTTTATAGACTATAGAGATTAGAAGGTAGAATATACAGTAAAAAATACAGAATATAGAGGAATATAGAATTCAGAAAAATTTAGAATATAAAATGTAGACTATAGAATATAGAAGAAAAAGGAATGTAGAATGGAGAAGGGATAACATAGAATATGGAATAGAGAATAGAGAAGAATAAACAATTTTGAAAAATTGAGACTAGAATGTAGACTGTAGAATATTGAATATAGAATTTAGAATGTACAATATAGAACATAGCAGAAAGAAGAATATAGATTATAACAAGAATATAGAATGTAGCATAAGAATGTAGAAGAGTATAGAATACAGAACATAGAAAAATATAGAATGCAGAATATAGAATCTAGAATACAGAAGAATATAGGATATAAAAAATATAGAACATCAAATATGGAATATAGAATACAAGAGTATGGAATAGAGAATATAGAAAAATATAGAATAGAGATAAATATAGAATATAGAAGAGTATGTACAAAGTAGAATGCAGAATTTTGAATATAAAATATAGAACAAAGAACACAGAATATGGAAGAATATAGAATATTCTGGAATATAGAATGTAGAATTAAACATAGGATATAGAAGATGAAATATAAGAGAATATAGAATGTAGAATATAGTTTACAGAATATGGAATATAGAATACGGAAAATTATAAAAAATATAGAATAGAGACAACATTGAATATAGAATACAGAGAATGGGATATAGAAAAATATAAAATAGAATAAATACATAATATAGAGAATATACATTACAGAATATAGATTATGGAATATCGAATGTAGAATGTAAAAAGAGAATATACAATATAGAAGAATATATGATATAGACCATAGAAGAATATAGGGTATAGAATGTAGAATATAGAATACAGAAAATTGTACGGGGAAATATAGAATATAGAAAAAACATTGAATATAGAACACAGAGTATGGAAAACGGAATATAGAAAATATAGAGTATAGAAAAATGTAGAATATACAATGTAGAATACAAAATATAGAATATAAAGTATAAAGAACACAGAATACAGAAGAATATAGATTATAGAATATAGACGATAATGGAATATAGAATATAGAATGTAAAATATAGACTATACAATAGAGAAGAATATACAATAGAGAATATAGAAGAATATTGAATATAGAAGGAAGAATGTAGAATATGGAATATAGAATAGAGAAAAATATGTAGAAAATCTAGAGTATGGAAGAACATAGAACATAAAATTTTGAATGTAGAATATAGAATACAGAACATAGAATATAGAAGAATTTAAAATATAAAATATTTAATATAGAAGAATATTGTATGTAGAAGAATATAGAACATCGAATATAGAATACAGAGTATGGATTATAGAATATAGAAGAATATAAATTATAGAATAAAGTGAATTTAAAATATAGAATATAAAATATGGAATATAGAACACTGAAGATAGAATACAGAATATAAAAGAACTTTGAAAATAGAAGAATATAGTGTATAGAGGATTTGGAATAAAGAAGATAGAATATAAATTACAGAAGAATATAGCATAAATAATACAGAATATAGAAGAAAATAAAATATAAATTTAGTATATAGAATACAGAAGAATATAAAAGGTACAGTGTAGAATACAGAATTCAAAATATAGAATGAAATATTTAGGAGAATAGAACATAGAATTTAGAATGTGGAATATCAAATATGGAATATAGAACATAGAAGGATATAGTATATAGAAGAAGATTGAACATGGAACAGAAGATAGAAAACAGACTGTAAAAGAATACAGAAAATAGTAGAATATGTAATATACGAGAATATGTAACAGAAGAATATAAACAAGAATATAGATTATAGAATATACATTACAGAAGAATATAGAAGAATATCGAATATAAATGTAGAATATAGAATATACAAGGCTATAGATAATACAAGAAAAAGAATATAGTAGAAGGTAGAATACAGAATATGGAAGAATAGAGAATATAGAAGAATTCGAATATAGAATACAGAAGAATATAGAATATACATTATAGAAGAATATACACAATAGAAGACTATACAATACAGAATATAGATTATAGAAGAACATAGAATACAGAATTTAGAATATAGACAGTAGAATGCAGAATACAGAATAGAATAAAGACTATAGAATACAAAGTATAGACTATAGAAAATTATGGAATGTAGAATAAAATATAGAAGAATATAGAATGTAGAATATAGCATATGGAATATAGAATAGGGGACATAGAATATACCATACAGAAAAATATAGTATATGTAAAAATAAAGAATATAGAACATAGAACTTTGAATATACAATATAGAATACAGAGTATGGAATATAGAACCTAGAATATGGAAAAATATAGAAAGAGAATATAAAAGAATATAGAACATAGAAGAATATAAAATTTAGAATGTAGAATATAGAAGAATTTAGAACGTAGAGTATACAATATGAACTATCGAATATAGAGGAATATAGTATATAGAAGAACATAGAACATAAAGAACATAAAAAAATAGATTATAGAAGAATATAAAAAATATAGAATATGGAAAATAGGTGAATGTAGAATGTAATTATAGAAGAATATAAAATATTGAAAAATATAGAATACAGAATATAGGAAAACATAGAGCATAAATTTAGAATATAGAAGATATAGGGTATAGAATGCAGAATACAGAAGAATAAGGAATATAGATGACAGACTACAGAATATAGAAGACAGAAAGTAGCAGAAAACAGAATATTGACAAATGGGGAATATAGGGTATAGGACATACACTATTGAAGAATAGAGAAAGTAGAAGAATATAGATTACAAAATATAGAAGAATATAGAATGTAGAATACAATATAAGAAAATATTAGATTACAGAAGAATATAGAATATAGAGATAAGAAGGTAGAATATACACTAAAAATATAGAATATAAAAGAATATAGAATTCAAAAAAATTTAGAATATAAAATGTAGAATATAGAACATAGAAGAAAATGGAATGTAGAATGGAGAACATAGAATATGGAATAGAGAATAAAGAAGAATAAAGAATATTGAAAAGTTTAGAATATAGAATGTAGACTAGAATATTGAATATAGAATGTACAATGTACAATATAGCAGAAAGAATATAGATTATAACAGAAGAATATATAATGAATAAAAATGTAGAAGAGTATAGAATACAGAACATAGAAGAATATAGAATGTAGAATACAGAAGAATATAGGATATAAAAATTATAGAATATACAACATAGAATATAGAATACAGAGTATGGAATATAGAATACAGAAAAATATAGAGAAATATAGAATAGAGTATGTACAAAGTAGAATAGAGAATATAGAATATAAAATATAAAATAAAGAACATAGAATATAGAAGAATATAGATCATAGAATATAGAATATTCTGGAATAAAGTAGAATTAAATACAGGAAGTAAAAGATGGAATATAAGAGAATATAGAATGTAGAATATAGTTTACAGAATATGCAAAATGGAATAGAGATGACAGAAAATTATAAAAATATACAATATAGAAAACATTAAATATAGAATACAGACAATAGAATATAGAACAATATAGAATTTAAAATATACAATGTAGAATACCGAATATAGACTACAAAATATAGAATAAAATACATAATATAGAGAATATACATTATGAAATACAGAATATTATGGAATATAGAACGTAGAAAGTAAAAAATAATACAATATATAAGAACATATACTACAGAAGAATATAGAGTATAGGATGTAGAATAAAGAATACAGAAAATTGTATAAAATATAGAATATAGAAAAAGAATATGGTAATGAATATAATAATGAAAAATATAAAGAAGAATACAATAATGAAGAATGCAATAATGAACAATATAATAATGAAGAATATAATAACGAAGAATATAATGAAGAATATCATGAAGAATATCATGATGAAGAATATAATAATGAAGAATATAATAAAGATACATATAATAATGAAGAATATAATGAAGTATATAATAATGAAGAATATAGTGATTATATTAATGAATATAATGAAGAATATAAAAATGAAGAACAATAATGCAGAATATAATTTAGAAGAATATAATAATGAATATAAAAATGAATATAATAATGTGGAATATAATGATGAAGAATACATTAACGAAAGAGAATATAATAATGAAGAATACAATAATGAAGACTAAAATACTGAAGAATATAATCATGAAGAATATGATAATCAAGAATGTAATGAAGAATATAATAATGAACATAAGGATAACAATGAAGACAATAATAATGAAGAAAATAATGTAGAATATAATGAAGAATACATTAATGAAGAAGAATATAATAATGAACAAGATAACAATGAATGATATGATAATGAAGAACATAATAATAAAGAATAATATAATGAATATAATAATGAAGAACAATGTAGAATATAATGAAGAATACATTAATGAAGAATATAATAATGAATATAACAATGAAGAATATAATTAGAAGAATAGTAAATGAAGTATATAATAATGAAAAATATAATGAAGAAATATAATATTGAGGAAGAATATAATGAAGAACATAATGAAGGATATAATAATAAAGAATATAATAATGAAGCATATAATCAAGAAGAATATATTAATGGAGAATATGATGAAAAATACAATAATGGAGACTATAATGAAGAATGTAATAATGAAGGATACAATAATGAAGAATAAAATAATGAAGTATATAATAGTGAAGAATATAATAATGAAGAATGTAATAATGAAGAATGAAATAATGAAGAATACAATAGGGAGGGTATAATGAAGACTATAATAATGAAGATGATACAAATGAAGAAAATAATAATGAAGACTAATGAAGAGTATACTAATGAAGAATATAATAATGAGGAAGAATGTAATAATGAAGAATATAATGAAGAATATAATGAAGAATATAATGAAGAATAATAATGAGAAAGAATATAATAATGAAGAATATAATAAAGATATAATAATGAAGAATATACTAACGAAGATGAATAGAACAATGAAGAATATAATGAACATAATGAACAATATAATGAAAAAGAATATAATGAAGAATATTATAAGAATAGAATGAAGAAGTATATAACTAGGAAGAACATAAAAATGAAGAATAATGCAGAAGAATATAATAATGAAGCAGAATATAATAATATAATAAAGAATACAATGAATAATATAATAAAGAATATAATGAAAAACATAATTATGAAAACTAATAAAGAATATAACAATGAACAATATAATAATGAATATAATAATGATGAATAATGTAGAATATAATAATGAAGAATATAATAATGAAGAACACATTAATGAAGAATAATGATGAATAAGAATTTAACAATGAAGAATATACTAACGAAGAATATAATAACGAAGAAAATAATGAATATAATAATGAAGACTGTAATAATGAAGTACATTATAATAATGAACAAGAATATAATAATGAAGTATATAATGAAGAATATGATAATGAAGAATATAATAATGAAAAATAATAGTCAAGAAGGTAATAATGAAGAATTTAATAATGAGGAATATAGTAATGAATATAATGTAGAATAAAATAATGAAGAATATAGTGTAGAATAAAATAATGAAGATTATAACGATGAGGAATATAATAATGAAGAATATAAAGATGAAAAATATAATATTCAAGAATATAATAATGAAAAGGATATAAAAGGAAGACTATAATGATGAAGAATATAGTAATGAAGTATTCAACAATGAAGAATAATATAGTAATGAATATAATGAAGAAATATATAATAATGAAGAAATATATAATTATGAAGAATATTTTTAATAATGAAGAATATAAGACTAAAAATGAAGAATATAATGAAGACTATAATAATGAAGAATAAAAAAATATAATAATGAGGAAGAATATAATAATGAACATAACAAAGAATATAATAAAGAATATAATAAAGAGGAATATAATAAAATAAAGAAGAATATAATAATGTGGAAGTATATAATAATGAAGAATATAATGAAGAATATAATACTGAAGAATATACTAAGAATAAAATAATGAAGAATATAATAAGAATACAATAATGAAGAACCATAGAATGAAGGAGTATATAATAATGAAGAACATAATGAAGAATATCAAATGAAGAATACAATAATGAAGAAAAAGAGGAATATAATAAAGAATATAATTATGAAGAATATAATAATGAAGAATATAACAATGAATAATGAAGAATATAATGATGAATATACTAATGACGAATAATGTAGAATATAATAATGAAGAAGATATGATAATCAACGAGAATATAAATGAAGAAGAATATAATGAAGGATATAATAAAGAAGAATGCTATAATGGAGAATATAATAATGAAGAATACAATAATGGAGAATATAATAATGAAGAATATAATGTACAATATAATGAAGAATACAATAATGAAGAATATAAATTAAAGAATATAATGAAGAACATAATTATGAAGAAAATAATACAATAAAGAAGAATATAATAATGAGAAGATATATAATAATGAAGAATATAATATTGAAGTATATAATAATGAAAACCATAGTAATGAAGAACATAATAATGAAGGATACAATAATGAAGAATACAGTAATAACGAATACAAAAATGAAGATTATAATGAAGAATTATATAATAATGAATATAATAATGAAGAATATAACTGTAGAATATAATATCAAAGAACAATGAAGAATGTAAAAATGAATATAATGAAGAACATAATTATGAAGACTATAATAATGAAGAATACAATAAAGACGAATATAATAGGAAGTATATAATAATGAAGAATATAATAGTGAAGAACATAAAAATGAATATAATAATGAAGGATACAGTAATGAAGAATTAAATAATGAATATAAAAATGAAGAATATAATGAAGAATAATAATATAATGAATATAATAAAGAATTTAATAGTGAAGAATATATAAATGAAGAATATAATAATGAAGAATGTAATATGTAGAATATTATAGTGAAGAATATAATAGTGAAGACTATAAAAATGAACATAATGAAGAATACATTAAAGAATATAATAAAGAATATAATAATATAACGAAGACTATACTAATGAAGAATATAATGAAGAATGTATAAATGAAGAAGACTATAATAATGAATATAATAATGAAGAATATAAGAAGAATACAATAATGCAGAATTTAATAATGACGAATATAGTAATGAAGATTGTAATAATGATGAATATAATAATAAAGAATAAAGAATATAATAATGCAGAATACAATAATGAAGAATATAATAAAGAACATAATTATGAAGAATGTAATAATGAAGAATACAATAAAGAATATGATGAGGTATATAATAATGAAGAATATAATAATGAAAAACAATAATGAAGGATACAATAATGAAGAATATGATAACGAAGAAGTATATAATGTAGAATGTAATGAAGAAAATAAAAAATATAATGAAGAAGAATACAATAATGAAGAATAGAATAATGAAAAACACAATAGTGAAGAATATAATAATGAAGGATAAAATAATGAAGAATAGAATAATGAACAAAATAAAAGTAGATAATGAAGAATATTACAATATAGAAGAAAAAATGAGGAATATAATTATGAAGAATATAATGAACAATATAATTATGAAGAATATAATAATGAACATAATGACGACTAAAGAATATAGAAATGAAGAATATAATAATGAAGAATATAATAGTGAAGAATGTAATGAAGACTGTAGTAATGAAGAATGTAATAATGAACAATGTAATAATGTAACAATGAAGAATGTAATAATGAAGAATATATTAATGAAGAATGTATTAATGAAGAATGTAATAAGGAAGAATGTAACAATGAAGAATGTAATAATGAAGAATATATTAATGAAGAATGTATTAATGAAGAATGTAATAATGAAGAATTTAACAATGAAGAATGTAATAATGAATATATTAATGAAGAATAGAATAATGGGATTAAAATAATGAATATAATAATGAAGAGCATAATGAGCAAGAATATAATGAACAATATAGTAATGAACAATATAATGAAGAAAATAATGAAGAATATAATCAAGAATATAATGAATAATGAAGAATGTAAGAGTGAAGAACGTAAGAGTGAAGAACGTAAGAGTGAAGAACGTAAGTGAAGAACGTAACACTGAAGAACGTAACAGTGAAGAACGTAATAGTGAAGAATATAATAAAGAAGAATATAATAATAATGAAGAAGAATATAATAATGAAAAAATAATGAAGAATATAAAAATAAACAATATAATAATGAAGAATATGATAATGAGGAAGAATATAATGAGGATTATAACAATGAAGAAGTATATAATATTTAAGAAAATAATGAAGAATATAAACAAGAATATAATAATGAAGAAGAATATAATAATGAAGAATGTAATAATGAACAATATAATAATGAAGAAAATACTAATGAAGAATATAACAATGAAGAATGTAACAATGAAGAATCTAACAATGAAGAATCTAATAACGAAGGATGTAATCGCGAAGGATGTAAGAATGAAGGATGTAATAATGAAGAAGGATATAATAATGAAGAATGTAAATAAAGAATATCATAATGAAGAATATGATAGTGAAAAATATAAAAAAGAATATAATAAAGAATATATTAATGAAGAATATAATGAAGAAGAATATGAACAGTATAGGCTTAGGGTTGGTTAGGGTTATGGTGTTAGGGTTAGGGTTGGTTAGGGTTAGGGTGTTAGGAATAGGGTTAGGGTGTTAGGGTTTGGGTTAGGGTGTTAGGTATTAGGGTGTTAGGGTTAGAGTGTTGTTAGGGTTAGGGTGTCAAGGATAGGGTTGGTTAGGTTTGGGTTGGTTAGGGTTAGGATGTTAGGGTTAGAGGTTACGGTTCGGGTTAGGGGTTAGGGTTAGTGTTAAGTTTTAGGGTTAGTGTTAGGGGTTATGGTCAGGGTCAGGTGTTATGGTCAGGTCAGGTGTTAGGGTCAGGGTTAGGAGTTAGGGTTTAGGGTCAGGTTCAGGGGTTTGGGTCAAGGTTAGGGGTTAGAGTCTGGGTTAAGGGTTAGGGTCAGGGTTAGGGGTTAGGGTCATTGTTAGGGGTTAGGGTCAGGGTTAGGGGTTAGGGTAAGGTTTAGGGGTTAGGTTCAGGGTTAGGGGCTCGGGTCAGGGTTAGGGTTTCGGGGGAAGGTTAGGGGTTCGGGTCAGGGTTAACGGTTAGGGTTTAGGGTCCGGGTTAGGGGTTCGGTCAGGGTTAGGGGTTAGGGTCAGGGTTAGGCGTTAGGGTCAGGTTTAGGGGTCAAGGTCAGGGTTTTAGGGTCAGGGTCACAGTCAGGGTTTTAGGGTCAGGGTCACGGTCAGCGTTTTAGGGTCAGGGTTTTAGGGTCAGGGTCAATGGTCAGAGTCGGGGTCAGGGTCAGGGTTTTGGGGTCAGGGTCAGGGTTTTAGGGTCAGGGTTAGGGTTAAGGTTAGGGTTAGGGTTGTTAGAGTCAGGGTCAGGTTTATGGTCAGGGTCAGGTTTAGGGTTAGGGTTAACAGAACACTGAAGATAGAATACAGAATATAAAACTTTGAAAATAGAGGAGTATATTTTATAGAGGATTTGGAATAAAAAAATTATAGAATATACATTATAAAAGAATATAGCATAAAGAATACAGAATATCGAAGAAAATAGAATATAAATTTTGAAGTAGAATACAGAAGAATATAAAATGTACAATGTAGAATATAGATTGCAAAACACAATGAAGAATTTAGGAGAATATAGACTATAGAATATAGAAGATTATAAATTACACAATATAGAAGATTATGGAATATAGAATATAGGAGAATATAGAGTGTTGAATACAGTTAAAGAATATGGAATACAGAATACACAAAAATATATGTAAAAACGTAGAAAATAGAAGAATTAATATAGAACATAGTATATCGACAAATATAGAATATAGAAGAATGTAGAACGTAGCATATAGAATAGAGAATGTAGAATATAGAAGATTTTAGAATATAGAATGTAGAATATACAATATGGAATATAGAATACAGAAGAATATAGTATAGAGAAAAATATAGAATATAGAACACGGAACATCGAATATAGAATAGAGAGTATGGAATATAGGATGTAGGAATATATAGAATATAGAAGAACATAGAATTTAAAATGTAGACTATGGAATATAGAAGAATTTATGGAATATAGAACATAGAAGAATGTTGAACATGGAACACAGAAGATACAATACAGAATATAGAAAACAGTAGAATATAGAATATACTAAGAATGTGGAATATAGAAGAATACAAACAAGAACATAGATTATAGAATGTACATTGCAGAATATAGAATACAAAATACAGAAGAATATTGAATATAAATTTAGGAAATAGAAGAATATAGAATATAGAAAGCCACAGAAAATGCAAGAAAAAGAATATAGTAGAGTGCAGAACACAGAATATTGAAGAATATAGAATATGGAAGAATACAGAATATAGAATACAGAAGAATAGAGAATATACATTATAGAAGAATATACACAATAGAAGAGTATACAATACAGAATATAGATTATAGAAGAACTTAGAATATAGAAAGTAGAATACAGAATATAGAATAAAGACTAGAATACAGGTTATAGAATATAGAAAATTGTGGAATGTAGAATGTAAAATACAGAATATAGAATACAGAATATAAAAGAACATAGAACACAGAATGTAGAATATAGCATATAGAATATAGAATATGGAGCATAGACTATACCATACAGAAAAATATATAGATAAAGAATATAGAACATAGAAATTTGAATATACAATATAGAATACAGAGTACGGAATTTAGAACCTAGAATATGGGAAAATATAGACATAGAATATAAAGGAATATAGAACATAGAAGAATATAAAATTTAGAATGTAAAATACACAATATAGAAGAATTTAGAATGTAGAATATAGAATATGGACTATAGTATATAGAGGAATATAGTATATAGAAGAACACAGAACATAGAAGGTACAATAGAGAATATAAAAGAAAATAGAAGAATATAGAGTATAGAAGAATATGAAATATGGAAAATAGGAGAATGTAGAATATAATTATAGGAGAATATAGAATATTGCAAAATATAGAACACAGAATATAGGAAAACAGTATATATTTAGAATATAGAAGATACAGGATATAGAATACAGAATATAGAGGAGTAAAGCAAATAGATGACAGACTACAGAATATAGAAGATAGAATGGAGAAGAAAATAGAATATTGACAAATAGGGAATATAGGGTATAGGATATACACTATTGAAGAATAGAGAATAAAGTAGAAGAATATAGATTACAAAATATAGAAGAATATAGAATGTAGAACAGAGAATATTGGATTACAGAAGAATATAGAATATAGAGATTAGAAGGTAGAATATACAATAAAAAATATAGAATATAGAAGAATATAGAATTCAGAGAAATGTAGAATATATAATATAGAAGGAAATGGAATGTAGAATGGAGAACAATAGAGAAGAATAAAGAATATTGAAAAATTTAGAATATAGAATGTGGACTGTAGAATATTGAGTATAGAATTTAGAACATAGAATATAGCAGATAGAAGAATATAGATTATAACAGAAGAATATAGAATGTAGAATAAGGATGTAGAAGAGTATAGAACACAGAATATAGAAGAATATAGAATGCAGAATATAGAATATGGACTATAGAATGTAGAATACAGAAGAATATTGGATATAAAAACTACAGAATATAGAACATCGAATATGGAATATAGAATACAGAGTATGGAATAGAGAATAAAGGAAAATATAGAACAGATAAATATAGAATATCCAATAGAGTACGTACAATGTAGAATACAGACTATAGAATAAAAAATATAGAGAACAAAGAATATAGAAGAATATAGATTATAGAATAAAGAAGGTTCTGGAATATAGAATGTAGAATTAAATATAGAAGATGGAATATAAGAGAATATAGAATAAAGAATATAGTTTACAGAATAGGCAATAAGAATACAGAAAATTATAAAAAATAGAAAACTTTGAATATAGAATACAATGGAAGATAGAAAAATATAGAATGTAGAATATAAAATATAGAATAAAAAGTACATCATGTAGAGATTATACATTATAGAATATGGAAGATTATGGAATATAGAATGTAGAATGTGAAATACAGAATATACAATATAGAAGAATATATGATACAGACAATGAAGACTATAGTGTAGAATGTAGAATATAGAATACAGAAAATTATATAGAAAAATATAGAATATAGAAAAGAACATTGAATACAGAACACAGAGTATGGAATGTAGAATATAGAAAATGTAGAGTATAGAAAAATATAGAATATAGAACATAGAATGTAGAATACAAAATATAGAATATAAAATAAAGTATAAAGAACACAGAAAATAGAAGAATATAGATTATAGCATATAGAAGATAATGGAATATAGGATGTAAAAGAAAGAATACACAATATAGAAGAATATAGAAGGAAGAATGTAGAATATGAAATAGAATACAGAAAAATATAGTATATAGAAAAATATAGAATATAGAAGAATAAGGAAGAATATAGAATTTAGAATGGAGAATATAGAATACAGAACATAAAATATAAAAGAATTTAAAATATAGATTGCAGAATATAGAATATGGTATATGAAAAATACAATATAGTATATAGGAGTATATTGTATGTAGAAGAATATAGAATACAAAGTATGGATTACAGAATATACAAAAATATACAATATAGAAGAACATAGATTATAGAATCTAGAGAATTTAAAACAGAATATAGAATATGGAACATAGAACACTGAGGATAGAATACACAATATAAAGGAACATTGAAAATAGAAGAATATAGTGTATAGAGTATTTGGAATATAGAATATACATTATAGAAGAATATAGCATACAGAATACAGGCTATAGAAGAAAATAGAATACAAATTAGAATATAGAACACAGAAGAATATAAAGTGTACAATGTAGAATACAGAATATAGAATGCAAAATATAGAGTGAAGAATTAAGAGAAATATAGATTATAGAATATAGAAGATTATACGTTAGACAATATGGAAGATAATGGAATATAGGATGTAGAATGTAAAATATAGAATACAGGAAATATAGAATATGGAATATAGAAGAATATAGAATGTTGAATACAGTATAAAAATATGGAATATCGGATACACAAAAATATAGTATACGTAAAAATATAGAAAATAGAAGATTGAATATAGAACATAGAAAAATATAGAATCTAGAATACAGAATGTAGAATATAGAAGATTTTAGAATGTAGAATATAGAATATGGAATATAGAATAGAGAAGAACATAGAACATAGAACATCGAATATATAATAGAGAGTATGGAATATAGGATATAGGAAAATATAGAACATAGAATTTAGAATGTGGAATATGGAATATAGAACGATATACAGAAGAATATTGAACAGAGAACACAGAACACAGAAGATAGTATACAGAATATAAAAGAATATAGAAAACAGAATATAAAATATACAAGAATATGGAATATAGAAGAATATATACATTACAGAAGAATATAGAATACGGAATATAGAAGAATATCGAATATAAATTTAGAATATAGAAGGCTATAGAAAATACAAGAAAAAGCATATAGTAGAATGTGGAACACAGAATATTGAAGAATACAGAATATGGAAGAATATAGAAGCATTAGAATATAGAATACATAAGAATATAGAATATACATTCTAGAATATACTCAGTAGAAGACTATAGAATACAGAATATAGATTAGAGAAGAACACAGAATACAGAATTTAGAATATAGAAAGTAGAATACAGAATATAAAATATAGTATAAAGACTAGAGGATACAGATTATAGAATATGGAAAATTATGGAATGTAGAATGTAAAATATAGAATATAGAAGAATACAGAATGTAGAATATAGCATATAGAGTATAGATTATGGAACATAGAATATAACATACTGAAAAATATAGTATACAGAAAAATAAAGAATACAGAATATAGAACTTTGGATATACAATATAGAACACAGAGTATGGAATATAGAACCTAGAATATGGAAAAATGTAGAAATAGAATATAAAAGAATATAGAACATAGAAGAATATAGAATTTAGAAAATACAATATAGAACAGAATATAGAAGGATTATAGAATGTAGAGTGTAGAATATGGAATACAGTTTAAGAAATATGAATTAGAGAAAGTAGAAGAATACAGTATATAGAAGATATTAGAATACAGAATTATGACATATGGAATACAGAATAAAATATATAAAATGTAGAATGTGCTATAGAATACAGAATGCAGAAGTACATAGATTATAGAATATAGAAGAATTTAGAATGTAGACGAGAATACAGATGAATATAGGTTATAGAATATAAGAATACAGAATATAGAGTGTAGAATGTAGAAAACAACACAGAATATAGCATACGGAAGAATATAGAAAATTTTTGAATATATAATGTTGAGTGTAGAATATGGAGTATAGAATACAGAATATAGAATATAGAATGCATAATGTGGAATATACAATACAGAATATAGAATAATATAGTATAGGAAATAGAAGAATATAGAATGTAGAATACAGAATATTAAAGAATTTAGAATATAGAATGTAGCATATAGAATATACAAGAATATAGATTAAATAATATAAAAAATATAGAATGTAGAATATAGAAGAATATAGAATACAGAATATAGGATATAGAATATTGAAGAATATAGTATATAAAAGAATATAGAATATAGAACAGAACACAGAAGATAGAATACAGAATATAAAAGAAAATAGAATGTAGAATAATGTAGAAAATAAAATCTAGAATATAGAAGGATATAGACTATAGAGAAATAGAATACAGAAGAATATAGTGTATAGAATATAGAAGAATACAAAATATAGAATAGAGAAAATAGAAGAATATAGAATATAAAATATAGTAGAATATGGGGTATAGAATATACATTATAGAAGAATATAGATTATAGTATACAGAATATAGAAGAATATAGAATGAAGAATGTGGAATATAGAATACAGAAAACAGAATATAGAATGTAGGATCAAGAATCTAGAAACTAGAATATAGCGTATAGTAGAATATAGAAGAGTATAGAATATAGAATTTACAAAGTAGAATGTGGAATATAGAATATATAGAAGAAATTAGAATATAGAATGTAGAATATACAAATTAGAGAATTACAAATTATGGAATATGGAAGAATATAAAATATAGAACATAGATTATAGAAAATATAGAATATAGAAGAATACAGAATGTAGAATATAGAATACAGAAGAATATATTATATAGAAGAAAATAGAACATAGAATATAAAAGAATATAGATATTGAATACAGAATTGTATAGAATATGGAATATAGAGTATAGAATGTAGATGTGTATAGAATGTAGAAGAATATAGAATACTGAATATACAGGAATATACAATATAGAAAATTATAGAATATAAAAGAATATGGAATATACATTATAGAAGAATTTAGAATGCAGAAGATATATAATAGAGAAAGTAGAAGAACATAGCATATAAAATATAGGATATAGAATGTGGAATATAGCATATAGAGGAATATAGACTACAGAATGTAGAAGAGAGAATATAGAAGAATATTGTATATAGAATATACAATATAGAAGAATATAGATTATAAGATTATTCAAGAATATAGAATGTAGATTATAGAATATAAAAGAATATAGATTATAGAACACAGAATATGGAGTTTACCATGTTGAATATAGAATAAAAAATATAGAATACAGAATGTAGAATATAGAAGAACGTAGAATATAGAATGTAGAATGTGGAACACAGAACATATAATACAGAATAGAGAAGAATAAAGAATATAGACGAATTTAGAATATATAATACAGACTGTAGAATATAGATTATAGAATATAGAGCACAGAACATACAATATAGAATACAGAACATAGAAGATAGAAAATAGAATATAGAAGAATATAGGATATTCACGAAAATGGACTATAGAGCACGGAATATAAGTCATGAAATATACAATATAGAGGAATATAAAGAATACAGAATGTAGAATATAGAATATATATTACAGAACACAGAACATAGAATTTAAAAGTATATAGATTATAGAATACAGAAGAATGTAGAACATAGAATATAGAAGAATATAGATTATAGAAAAGAGAATATAGAATATTAAATATAGTAGAATATGGAATATGCAATATAGTATATAGGAGAATATGGAATATTGACAAATATAGAATTTAAGATATAAAATATACAATTTAGAAGAATAAAAAATAGAATACAGAATACAGACTGTAGAAGTATATAGGTTATAGAATATAGAAGAATATAGAGTATACAACATAGAATGTAGAATAAGGAATATAGAACAAAGAACAGAGAATTTAGAATATAGAAGAATATGGAATATAGATTATGGAATACAGAATATACAAGAATATAGTATATAAAAGAATATAGAACATGGCATAAAACAGAATATTGATTATAAAGTATAGAATGTAGAATATAGAATAAAAATACAGAAGAATATAGAATATAGAAAGATATAGAAAATAGATATAGAATATGGAACACAGAATATAGAAGTACATAGAATATAGCAGAATATGGAATATAGTAGAACATAGAATAGAGGAGAATATAGAATATAGAAGGCAATAGAATACAGGACACAAGAATATAGAAAACAGAAGAAAATATAATATCAAATATAGAAGACAATAGAAGATAGTAGATAGAAGACACAAGATGATAGGAGATAGAAGATTGAACATAGAATACAGCACAAAGAATATCAAATATAGACTATAGAAGAATATAGACTATACAGCACAGAATATTTAATATAGAAGAATGTTAAATACAGAATTTAGAATGTAGAATATAGAGTACAGAATATAGAAGAATATAGAATATTGAAGAATATGGAATATAGAATGTAGGATACAGAATATAGAAGAATATAGAATATAGAGTGTAGAATATAGAAGAATGAAAAATACAGAATGTAGAATATGAATAAAGAATACAGTATATAGAATAATACAGAACATAAAATATAGACTATAGAAGAATATAGATTATAGCATACAGAAGAATATAGAATGTGGAATACAGAATATAGAAAATAGAAGAATATAGAATATATAACACAGAATGTATAAAATATAGAACATAGAATATAGATTTTAGTATATAGAAGAATACAGAATAAAGAATGTAGAATATAGAATGTAGAGTATAGAATATAGAATACAGAAGAATACAGAATATGGAATAAAGAATATGGAATATAGATATAGAAGAATATAATACATAGAAGAATATAGAACATACAACATAGAATATTGAATATAGAATATGGAATGTGGGATATAGAATATAGAAGAATAAAGATATAGAGGTATATAGAATATAGAAGAATATAGGATATAGAATATAGAAGAGTACAGAAATTAGGATATAGATTATACAAGAATATGGAGTATAGAATAGTATAGGATATACGATATAGAATAAAGCAGAATATAGAAGAATGTAGAATATATAGAAGAATGTAGAATATTGAAGAATTTAGAGTGTAGAATATAGACTATAGTATTTAGAATGTAGAATATAGAAGAATACAGAATGTGAAATGAAGAATATAGAATGTAGAATATAGAAGAATATAGATTATAGCATATAGAGGAATATAGAATATGGCGTGTAGAGTGTGGAATATAGTATATATAATGTGGTAGAATATAAAATATAAAAAATAGAAGTATATAGAATGTACAGTATTGAATATAGAATACAGAATATATAAAATAGAACAGTATAGTTTATAAAATATGGAATATAGAGTACAGAATATAGAATAAAGAACATAGAGAATAGAAGATAGAACACAGAAGAGTATAGAATATAGAATATAAGACATAAAAGTACAATATAGAAGATTATAGAATACAAAATATAGAAGTATAAAGATTATAGGATATAGATAAATATAGAATGTAGCTTCTAGAATATAAAATATAGAATGTAGAAAATCGAATATGGAGTGTAGAATACGGAACATAGAAGAACATAGTATTTAGAAGACTATAGAATATTGATGAATATGGCAAAAAGAATATAAGAAATAAAATATACAATATAGAAGAATATAGAATACAGACTGTACAAGTATATAGATTATAGAAAATAGAATATAGAATGCAGAATGTAGAATATAGAATACAGTACATAGAATAGAGAATGTAGCAGAATATAGAATATAGAAAGTAAATGTAGAATATAGAATATAGAAGACCATAGAATATAGAAGAATGCAGAATATAGAATAGAGAAGAATATGGTGTACAGAATATAGAACAGCAAACATAGAGTATTGAATATAGAATGTAGAATAGAGAAGAATTTAGAATAGAGAAGAATGTAGAATAAAGAATATAGCATGTTGAATGTAGGATATAGAATGTAGAATTCAGAGTATAGAATATAAAATTTAGTATATACAATACAGAAATAGAAGAATATAGAATGTAAAACATAGAATATAGAATATGGAAAAATATATAAAAAAGAATATAGAACGTAGAATGTAGAATACAGAATATGGAATACAGAACATAGAACATAGAAGCATACAGTATTTGGAAGAATATAGAATACAGAATATAGGACATAGAATATAGAGTACAAAATATTAAAGATAGAATATAGAATATAGCATATAGAAGAACATAGAATACAGAATGTAGAATGTAGAATATAGAACAATATAGAATAGAGAATATAGACTATAGAAGACAAAATATAGAAGATGGAATATTGAAGAATATTGAACATAGAATATAGGATTTGGAATATAGAATTAGAGTATAGAATATAGAATATAGAATCTAGACTAGAGAATATAGAAGATAGAATACAGAAGAATAAAGAATATTGACAAGTATGGTATATACAATATAGAATAAAGGATATAGAATATACAATATAGAAGAATATTATAGATTATTGAGGAATATAGAATATAGAGTTTACAGTGTGGAATATAGAATACAGAATATAGAATAAAGAAAAATTTAGATTATAGAATGTAGAATATAGAGCCATATACAATATAGAACGTAGAATATACAGAATATAGAATAGAGAAAAATAAAGTAGAATACAGAATATGAAATAGAGTATAGAATGTAGATTATAGATTATAGAATATAGAGAACAGAATATAGCATATAAAATAAAGAATATAGAAGATAGACTATAGAAGGATATAGAATACAGAATACAGGATATTGACAAAAACGGAATATAGAATATAAGATATAAAATATACAATATAGAAGATTATAGAATATAGAATGTAGAAGTATATAGATTATAGAATACAGAAGATGTAGAATGTGGAATATAATATATAGAAGAATATAGAATACAGAATAAGAAGAATTTAGAATGTAGAATATAGCATATGGAATATAGAATATGGAAGAATATAGAATATTGATGAATATGTAATATAGAAGAATATAGAATATACAGAACAGAATATAGAAGATACAATATAGAAGAATATAGGATAGAAAATATGGAATATAGAATATAGGAGAATATAGACTATTGATGAATATGGAATGTAGGCTATGATATATAAAATGTACAATATAGAAGAATATAGAATATACAAAACAGAATATAGAATGTAGAAGAATATAGATGATAGAATATAGAAGAATATTGAATATAGAATTTAGAATGCAGAATATAGAATATGGAACATAGGGTAGAGAATATAGATTATAGAATGTAGAATATAGAAGAATATGGACTATAGGAAAATTTAGAATATAAAATGTAGAGTGGAGAACATTAGATATAGAATACAGAACATACAAGAAAATAGAATGTAGAATATAGAATACAGAATATAAAAGAGAGAAGTTAAAGAATATAGAAATATTTAGAATACATAATGTAGACTGTAGAATATAGAAGAATATAGATTATAGAATACAGAAGAGTATAGAATGTAGAGAAGAGAATGTAGAATATAGAACATAGAGGATAGAACATAGAATATAGAAGAATATAGAATAGAGGATATTCAGGAAAATGGAATACAGACTATAAGACATAAAATATACAATATAGAAGAATATAGAATAAAGAACGTAGAATGTAGAATATAGATAATACAATACAGAACATAGAAGAGAGAATATAGAATGTAAAAGTATATAGATTACAGAATATAGAAGAATAGAGAATACAGAATGTAGAATATAGATTATAGAACACAGAATATAGAATACAGAAGAATATAGATTATAGAATATAGACAGTAGAATAAGAAGTATATAGAATATAGTAGAATATAGAATGTTGAATATGCAATATAGAAGAATATAGTTTATAAAAGAATACAGTATATAAAAGAATATAGAAAATAGAATATTGATGAATATAGACTATAAGACATAAAATATACAATCTAGAAGAATATAAGATATAAGACATACAATGTAGAAGAATATAGAAAACAGAACGTAGAAGTATATAGATTATAGAATACAGAAGAATATGGAATATATACTGTAGAATGTAGAAGATACAATATAAAACATAGAATATTCAAGAATATAGATTACAGAATATAGAATGTAGAAAAATATAGACTGTAGAATATAGATTACAGCATGTAATATAGAATACAGCATGTAGAAGAATATAGAACATAGAAGATAGAATATTGAATATAGAAAATAGAATGTAGATTATAAAATATAGAAAAAAGTATAGAAGATTATAGGATATAGAGTATAGAATGTAGAAGAATATAGAAGAGAATAGAATATGGAAAATAGAATATAGACTGTAGAATATGGAATATAGAAGAATATAGAAGATAATAGAATATAGGACACAAAAGAAAATAGAAAATATAATATAGAACATAGAATATACAATATAGAAGAAAATTGACGATAGAAGATAGATTGAAGATAGTAGATAGAAGAAAGCAGATGATAGAAGATTGAACATAGAACACAGGACATAGAATATCAAACATAGAATATAGAGTACAGAATTTAGAATGTAGAATATAGAAGATAGAAAATAGAATATAGAACTTAGAATATTGAAGAATAAGGAATATAGAATACAGAAGAATATAGTATATAGAAGAATATAGAGTGTAGAATGTAGAATATGGAGTACAGAATATAGAAGATAAAATATAGAACATAGGATATAGAATACAGAAGAATAGAGCGTAGAATGTAGAATATAGAATATAGAAGAATATGAAATATAGAATATAGAAAATAGAATTTAGAATATACAATATAGATAAATATAGAATAATACAGAATAAAAATAATATAGAATATTGTTGTCGTTAGGTGCTGTCGAGTCGGTTCCGACTCATAGAGACCCTATGCACAACAGAACAAAACACAGCCCGGCCCCGTGCCATCCTTATAACCGGTGTTGTGCTTGAGCACATTGTTGCAGCCACTGTGTCAATCCACCTCGCTGAGGGTCTTCCTCTTTTCCGCTGACCCTGTACTCTGCCAAGCATGACGTCCTTCTCCAGGGACTCATCCCTCCTGACAACATGCCCAAAGTATGTAAGACGCAGTCTCGCCATCCTTGCCTCTAAGGAGCGTTCTGGCCGCACTTCTTCCAAGACAGATGTGTTTGTTCTTTTGGCAGTCCATGGTATATTCAATATTCTTCACCAACACCACAATTCAAAGGCGTCAACTCTTCTTCGGTCTTCCTTATTCATCGTCCAGCTTTCACATGCATATGATGTGATTGAAAATACCATGGCTTGGGTCAGGCACACCTTAGTCTTCAGGGTGACATCTTTGCTCTTCAACACTTTGAAGAGGTCCTTTGCAGCAGATTTGCCCAGTGCAATGCGTCTTTTAATTTCTTGACTGCTGCTTCCATGGCTGTTGATTGTGGATCCAAGTAAAATGAAATTCTTGACAACGTCAATCTTTTCTCCATTTATCATGATGTTGCTCATTGGTCCGGTTCTGAGGATTTTTGTTTTCTTTATGTTGACGTGCAGTCCATACTGAAGGCTGTGATCTTTGATCTTCAAGTACAGATTATAGCATATAGAAGAATATAAAATATAGAATGTGGAATATAGCATATAAAACATAGAATATAGAAAACAGAATATAGAAGACTATAGAATATAGAAAATAGACGAATATAGAATATATAATGTAGAATATAAAATATATAATAAAGACTAGAGAATATCAATTATAGAATATAGAAGAATGCAGAATGTAGAATATGAAATATAGAGTATAGAATAAAGATGAATATAGAAAAATATTGAATGTAGAATATAGAATATGGAAGATAGGAAATAGAATATAATATATAGAATTGAACATAGAATGTAGAATATAGAAGTATATAGAATATAGAGGAATATAGAACATAGAATATAGAACAGTATAGAATATAGAAGAATATAGAATACAGAAGAACATAGAAAATAGAATATAGTATGTATAATGTAGAATATGGAATAGAGAATACAGAATATAGAATATAGAGTACAAAATATAGAATATTGAAGAATATGGACTATAGGATATAGAATGTAGAAGAATAGAGAATATAGAAGAATACAGAAGGATATAGAGTACAGAAGAATATAGAAGGATATAAAATATAGAAGAATATAGGGAGAAGCAGAGAGAGACTTCATAAAGGCACAAGCAGAGATGACAATGTGACCACAGAGGCAGAGATTGGATGATGCAGCCACAGCCATGGAATAGAGACAGCCACCAGAAGCTGGAAGAGGCAATGAACAGATTCTCCCCTGGAGCCTCTGAAGAGTGTGTGGTGTGGTTCTGCCGTGACAGCTTGATTAAGGCTCAGGTATTTTGGCTCTGACTTTGGATTTCTGGCCTCCTGAGCTGTGGAAGAATAAATTTCTGTTGTTTTAAGTCACTCAGTTTGTAGCAATTTGTTATAACAGACACAGAAAATGAATTAACTGACCAATAAAAGATGTGGTAATCTATGCATCATTATAGTATTGTAACCTGATGAGGGTGGGTCCTGCCCGGTGTGACCCCTTGAGTCAATTGAGAGACACCAGGCCTTTGAAAAAGAGAAAACAGACTTTATTGCAAGCTGGTCAAGCAAGGAGCTCAGAGATTAAGTCTCAAATCAAGCTCCCTGAGGTTGGGGATTCTAGTGCAGTTGCAGGGCTTGTGATAGGGAACTTATGCATAATTCATGAAGTTTCTAAGAACTGGCAGACAATTTCAGGAAATTAACACATACAGGGGTGCAGTAGGGGGTGCAATATGATGACTGGGGGCATGTGGTTTTCAGGGGGGTATAAATTTTTTTTTTTATGAAACATGAAGTTTATCCAAGGACAGCTTTGTGGCTTATTGCTCATGTCCAAATGGAGTGAGGGGAAGGTTGGTGGGTAGCAAAGCAAACTTGAACAGAGAAGCAGTAAGATGGCCTTGAGCTGCTACACAGAATTTCTTATCAAAAGAGTGTGATGTGGCTCAGGTGTGATGGGAGGAAGGGGAACCGTTTAACCCTGTTGTTTACGGTATCAATAATATATATATTTTTAAATAATTTTTATTGTGCTTTAAGTGAAAGTTTACAAATCAAGTCAATCTCTCACATATAAACTTATATACACCTTACTACATACTCCCACTTACCAGCCCGCTCCCTCCTTCCGGTCTCTCCTTTCGTGACCGTTTTGCCAGTTTCTAGCCCTCTCTACCCTCCCATCTCCCCTCTAGACAGGAGATGCCAACACAGTCTCAAGTGTCCACCTGATACAAGTAGCTCACTCCTCATCAGCATCTCTCTCCAACCCATTGCCAGTCCAATCCATGTCTGAGGAGTTGGTTCCTGTCCTGGGCCAACAGAAGGTCTGGGGACCCCAACTGCTGGGATTCTCCTAGTCTCAGTCAGACCATTAAGCCTGGTCTTTTTATGAGAATTTGGGGTCTGCATCCCACTGTTCTCCTGCTCCCTCAGGGGTTCTCTGTTGTGCTCCCTGTCAGGGCAGTCATCGGTTGTGGCCGGGCACCATCTAGTTAATAATATTTTTAATAACATATCCAGACTTAAAAACTTAAGGAAGGAGAGGGTCTTTCAATTCTTAAAATAAGGCAGATGTTATGGGTTGAATTGTGTCCACCAAAAATGTGTGTCAACTTGGCTAGACCATGATTCCCAGTATTGTGTGGTGGTCCACCATTTTGTCAAGTGATGTGATTTTCCTACACACTGTAAACCCTACCTCTATGATGTTAGTGAGGTAGGATTAGTGGCAGTTATGTTAATGAGGGAGGACTCAATCTACAAGACTGGGTTGTGTTTTAAGTCAATCTCTTTTAAGATATAAAAGCGAGAAGCAAGCAGAGAGACAGGGGGACATCATACCACCAAGAAACAAGAGCCAGGAGAATAGAGTATCCTTTTGATTGGGGGTCCCTGTGCTTAGGATCTCTTGACTGGGGAATATTGATGACAAGGACTTTCTCCCAGAGCCAACAGAGGGAGAAGGCCTTCTCCTGGAGCTAGCGCCCTGAATTCGGACTTCTAGCCTGTTATGCTGTGAGAGAAAAAATTTCTCTATGTTAAAGCCATCCATCCACTTGTGGTACTTCTGTTACAGCAGCACTAGCTAGCTGAGACAACAGGTATATTGAAAAATATATCTCTGGCACAAAAAGCCTCAAATTGCTGAAAGAAATTAAAAATAGACTTGTATTTTTGTATATTTGTGTGGGTATATATGTGTGTGTGTGTGTGTATATATGTATATATGAGCTCTGGTGGGTTTATATATATATATACACCTGTGTATGAGTTCTGGTGGCACAGTGGTTAAGTGCTCTGATGCTAATCAAAAGGTAAGCAATTTGAACTCACCAGCCTATTCCACAGGAGAAAGGTGTGGCAGCCAGCTTCCATAAAGATTTAGAGCCTTAGAAACCCTATGGGGCAATTCAACTCTGTTCTATAAGGTCACTATGAGTTGGAATTGACTCGGGGCAACTGGTTTGATCTGGTTTTGTATGTATATATATATGGTGTAAGATGAATGATTGAGCTACTGGAAAAGTAAGAGAAATCTGCACTATCTAGAAAGATATTGTGAATGAGTCCTGAAAAAGGTCAATACAGGTTACAGACATGAAAAAGGTGTTGATATAGGTATTGGACTTTACTAGGACTCATACAATGGGGAAAGGAAGCCAAATTAAGTCCCATGCACAGTGGTTAGTTATTGCACATGCAGAGATATCAAGCTGGGACCAGGAAAATTATTTTCTTAAACAACCCAGTAAGAAAAAGCTACATCGAAGATAAATGAGGACCATGACTTCCCTTGACCATAGATGTCTGTGGAAGGGAAATAAAAAAGCTTTTCTTAAAATTTCTATTCTCATCCCCACACTTACATATATTTGGAAGTAAATTGCACACCACCGTGTAACTTAAATATCACCATCTCAAAATTGAGTTAACATAGAGTCCGAGTGATGAGCAGCCAGCTACTGAGCAACTGTGAAGGACAATTCTCTTATTACAATTCAGATATAGACATAGATAAATTTCTAAACAATTTGATCTCAGAATGAAATATCTCATATTACATGTTTAACAGTATTGCTCTGGGCAAATCTGCTACAAAAGACCTCCTTAAAGTGTTAAGAAGCAAAGATGTCACTTTGAAGACCAAGGTGTGCCTGACCGAAGCTATGGTATTTTCGATGACCTCATATGAATGTGAAAGCTGGACAATGAATTAGGTGTTGGTGAAGAATATTGAATATGCCAGTGACTGCCAGAAGAATGAACAAATCTATCTTGGAAGAAGTACAGCCAGAATACTTTTTTGAAGCAAGGGTGCCGAGACTTTCTTTCACGTGCTTTGGATATGTTATCAGGAGGGATCAGTCCCTGGTGAAGGACATTATGCTTGATAAAGTAAAGGGTCAGTGAAAAAGAGGAAGACCCTCAAAGACATGGATTGACACAGTGACTACAACAATGAGCTCAAACATGGCAATGATTGTGAGGATGGCACAGGATGGGGCAGCTTCTCCCCCTCTGGTACATGGTGTCACTATTAAAAAAAACAACCATTGCCATTGAGTCAATTCTGACTCATAGTGACGATGGCAACTAACAACGACAACATATTTTTTTCGCAAGTATTGGGATGGGAAACAACCAAGGTAACAGAATCTTAATATATTGCCTAATGGAGACAAAAGTTCCTTTTGGAGTTAAACATCTGACCAGTAAAATTACTCAACAGCTCCATGGGAGTTGAGAGTAGATTGCATACCACCACGTAACTTAAATATCACCATCTCAAAATGTATTTAACATAGGGTCCGAGTGATGAGCATCCAGTTACTGAACAACTGTGAAGGACAATTCTCTTATTACAATTCAGATATAGACATAGATAAATTTCTAAACAATTTATGACCCCTTGGGAGTGGAATAGCAGAATACTGTTGACATCTTATATAGAGTTTAAATCATTTCTGGTTATCTTTTGGGAGAATGTCCCCTCAGTTTTGTACTTAAAAAAGGAATTGACAATTCTCTCTCTTTTTTTTTTTTTTGTACGTAATTGGTAGACAGGAACACCAGCCTCCACAGGAGATTTCTTTTTCTTTTTTCCTTTTATTTCATTTAATTCCCTCGAGTCTTTTATGAGCAAAATTTTGCTGTTGTGAAAAATGCTGCAATGAACATGGGTATGCATTTGTCTATTCATATGACAGCTCTTATTTCCCTAAGATATATTCCTAGGAGTGGGATTGCTGGATCTTACGGTGTTCTCTTTCTAGCTTTCTAAAGAAGTGCCATATCGTTTTCCAAAATGGTCGTACCATTTTGCATTCCCACCAGTAGTGCATAAGAGTTCCAGTCTCCCCACAAATTCTTCAACATGCGTTATTTTTTGTTTTTTGTGTTTTTTTTTATTTATGCCAGTAATGTTGGGGTGAGATGGTATCTCATTGTAGTATCAATTTCCAATTCTCTATTGGCTGGTGATCATGGTCATTTCCTCATGTGTCTGTTAGTCACTTGAGCGCCTTCTTTGGTGAAGTGTCTGTTAATTTCCTTTGCCCATTTTTTAATTGGATTATTTGTTTTTTGTTGTAGAGGTATTGGATTTTCCTGGAGATTTTAGAGATTAGACTTCTGTTGAATTTGTCATAGTCAGAGATTTTTCCAAATCTAAGTTCTTTTTTTAATCTTTTGGTGAAGTCTTTTGATGAGCAGGAGTGGTTAATTTTTAGAAGATTCCAGTAATCTAACTTATATTCTAGAGTTTGTGTCTTGTTAGTTATGGTTTGTATCCTGTTAATGACATGTATTAGGGCCTCTAGCATTGATCCTATTTTTTTCTCCTATGACCTTTGTGGTTTTTGATTTTATATTTAGGTGTTTGATCCAGTTTTAATTAGTTTTTGTGTATGGTGTGAGGTATGGGCCCTGTTTCATTTTTTTGCAGAGGGACATCCAGTTTTGCCAGCAGAATTTGTTAAAAAGACTGTCTTTTCCACATTTGATGGACTTTGGGCCCTTTTCCAAGATCAGGTGATTGTAGGTGGATGGATTTACACCTGGGTTCTCAATTCTGTTCCACCGGTCAATGTAGCTGTCATTGTACCAGTACCAGGCTGTTTTGACTACCGTAGCCGTACAGTAGATTCTGAGGCCAGGTAGTGTGAGTCTTCCTAGTGAATTCTTCTTCTTCAATAGTACTTTACTTATGTGGGGCCTCTTTCATTTCTGTATAAAGTTAATGATTAGTTTTTCCATCTCTTTAAAGAATGCTGTTGGTATTTGGATGAGAATTGCTTTGTATTTGTGGATTGCTTTGGGTAGAATTCACAATGTTGAGTCCACCTATCGATGAGCATGTCTCTCACTTTTGTCATTTTGATATACTCGTTATTTGTTGTTTGTTTCTTTAACAATCTGACACTTTCTCTTCTGCTTCAGGACATTCACTTGTGTTCTTCTGTCTGCTAGAGGTGGTTTCTCTGGTACCTCAATTCATTTGTACTTTAATTGTACTCTCTTGGAGAAGTCTTCTCGGATTCTCTCAAACTCTTACATGTTTCCAGAATGTCCTGTGCTTCCTCTTTAAAGCAGTAATATTATTTGAATTTGAACTAATAACCAAGTATCAGCCTTGCTCAGGAGTAAGTTACTTTTGCGGTTATTTAAATTTAAATATGAATGAAATAATATAGCAGTTCAGTTCCTTAGTCATACTAGCCGTATCTAAAATGATCAGTAGCCACATGTGTCTAGTGGCTAATGTATCAGGCAGCACAGATTATAGAACATTTCCATTATTGTAGAAAATTATTTTGGACAAGTGCTGCTAGATCAGTTACTTCTCCTTTTTGTTGTTCTTAAACCAAACCTGTGCAACCCAGAACCGAGGCCCTGTGCAACATTTGCACTAACATCATCAAATCTTTCATTTATTCCTATAAACACTAGGTATTTTCAGACGTGCTCACATACATGCAAATACACACACATATACACCCATACTTTTCCCTAAGGTTTGGTCTAAATTTAATAAAATCCTTGAAATCTTCCCTTTGTGTAAAGCCAAAATTAGGTGCTATCTCCTCTTTGCTCTCCCAAAACTTTGTCCTCTTAGCTTACTCTACTGAAATTATTTGTACATAAACCTGTTTCTATTAAATTACTACCTAACCTGGAAGAAACAGAACTTGGTTGTTTTATATTTATATCTCTAGTGCCTGGTAAAGTTGACATAATTTATACTCAATAAATATATTTTAATCAAAGATTTGAAACTCTTGTACTGTCCTCTCATTAGTGAACGTTTTGGTTTCACAAAAAATGTATATATATAGTTATTAAGTCAAATATTTATACATATATCTACATCAATATTAACACCTACATGTATATTTATACAGGCAACAATGGATCTGCAATTAGTTTTCATTTACTAGAATTTCATGTGAATAAAATCATATAATATGTACTCTCTTTTTTTTGTTTTGTGCCATTTTACTCTTCTTTTTCTTGTTTCCAATGGTAAAACATTTGTTTATTGATTTGAGATCTGTCTTCCTTTTTAACATAGGCACTTGGAGCTATTAATTTCTCTATAAACGATTCTAAAGTTGCAATCCATATGTTTTAGCATGCTGTTTGTCACTTCCTTTTATCTAAAAATATTATTTTTAAACTCTCCTTGTGATTTATTCTTTGGCTCATTTGTTATTTAGGAGTGTACTGTTTAATTTACATATATTTGTGATTTTCTTATATTTTCTTCTATTGTTGATTTCTAATTTAATTGTATTTTGGTCAAAGAACATATTTTGTATTATTTCAATTATTTTGTATTTATTTAGGTTTTTTTTTGTTTTGGTTTATAGTCTGGCATATGGTCACTCTGGAGAATGTCCCAGGTATACTGCCTAGTTTTATATCCATTATTGAAAATGAGGTATTGAAGTCTCTAACTATTATTGTGAGATGTTAGGGGAATATATGTTTATAATTGTTTATTCTGCCAAATAGATTGACAATTTATAATTATAAAATATTATTTGTATCCTGTAACTTTTTTGTCTTAAAGTCTAATACGTCAAATATTAATATAGGCAACCCAGCTCTTTTTTTTTTTTTTTTTTGGCTACTGCTCACATGGTATGTTAGATTCCTAGTGCTGCCATAACAAAATACTACAAAGTAAATGGCTTTGAAGAACAGAATTTATTGTCTCAGTTCTGAAGACTAGAGGCCCAAATTCATTAATGGGTCTATGAGCTCTCTCTCTGTTTGTTCTACGGAAAGGTCCTACCTGTCTCAGCTTCTTGCAGGAAAAAAAAAAAAAACCCTGTTGCCGTTGAGTCAATTCCAACTCATAGCAACCCTATGGGATAGAGCGGAACTTTCTCATGGGGTTTTCAAAGAGTGGCTGGTGGATTCCAACTGCTGACAATTCGGTTAGAAGCTGAGCTATTAGCTACTGCACTGTCAGGGTGCCTTGTAGCTTCTTGTAGCCCTTTGCAATTCTTGGCATGCTTATGGATGCTTATAGATGTGTCTGCCTCCACCATCACCTGGCATCTGTCTTACTCTGTGTGTTTCTTTCCATCTCCCTGTCTGTTATCTCCTTTTAAGATACCACTCAGAATGGAATAGGACTTATCCTACCCTGGTATGGCTTAAGTGACAATATCATCAGCTGCTCTTTGGAAACCCTATGGGGTGGTTCTACTCTGTCCTATATGGTCGCTATGAGTTATAATCAACAGGATGGCAAAGGTTTTTCTTTTGTCTTCCAAGAATAGCGCTATTTTCCCAAACAAGGTCACAACTTCCAGGTACAATTTTTAGCACTTCAACATATATATTTCGGAGACACTTTCAATCCGAAATACATGGCCTATCTTTTAAATCCTATTTTCAATCTATTTGTGTCTTTTAATCTAAAGAGTGCCTATAATAGACAGACATATATTTGGGTTATGTTCTCTTTTTAGACTATGTTTCCAATCTCTGCCTTTCAATTGGGTTGTTTCACTATTTAAATTTAATTACTGATAAAGTAGGACTTATGTCTTCCTTTTTTTAAATATGCTTATGTCTTTTTTATTAGTCTATTCCTGGATTGCTGGCTTCTTTTGTGTTAAATTGGTACATCCTAGTGTACCTTTAAATTTATTTATTATCTCTTTTACAGCATATGTTTCAAGCTATTTTCTTAATGATTTGTTGTGGATTACAGTTAGCATCTTAATGTAAAACCAACTCATTCAGATGAATAATGTCTTAATTTCAATAATGTTCAGTGTATCTTGATCCTGCTCATTCTTTGTAAAAAATTATCATACGAATTACATATTTGTACATTAAAAGCAAGTATTCTTTTCCCCATTTCATGAAAAGTTTTGTGCATTAAATGACACTACCAAGAAAATGAAAACATAATCGATAGAATGGAAAAAATATTTGAGCATCATTTATCTGATAAAGCTCGAGTAATTTTTAAAAAGTGTATTGAAAAAACAAACTGTGTGAGTGAAAGTTCTCAAGCCCATGAATATAATCACATGAACTAACACTCTTCTTTCTGCCAAGGAAAAGTAGATGACTAAAAATTGTTGCTTTGAAAGATTGTAAAACAAATTTGAACACAAATAAAAACTACATGACTTCTATTCAAGGCCACATAAATTATAGATATGCCATCGTCTTAGTTATCTAGCACTGCTATAACAGAAATACCACATGTGGATGGCTTTAACAAAGAGAAATATATTCTCTCACAGTCTAGGTGTCTAGAAGTCCTAATTCAGGATGCCAGCTTCAGGGGAGGCTTTCGTTCGCTGTTGGCTCTGCAGGAAGGTCTTTGTCATCAATTTTCCCCTGGTTGAGGAGCTTCTCAGTTTAGGGACCCCAGGTCCAAAGATGTGCTGTGTTCTTGGTAGTTTTTCTTGGTGGTATGAGGTCCCCCTGTCTCTCTGCTTGCTTCCCTTTTTTATATTTCCAAAGAGATTCACTCAACATACTATCTAATCCTGTAGATTGAGCCTACCTCATTTATGTAACTGCTTCTAATCCCACCTCATTAACTTCATAGTGGCAGGATTTACTGCACATATGAAAATCACATCAGATGACAAAATGGTGGACAATCATACCCTACTGGCAATCATGGCCTAGCCAAGTGGACACACATTTTGGGTAGGGGGGTGCAATTTAATCTGTAACAGCCATCTATCACCCCAGTAAATTCGTCACTTATATGTCTCTGATGAAAAATTATATCCAATATAGAACCCCATATGTTTTATAGGTGATTTTTTTTGATCTGACAGATATTAAGAAAACTTCTTTTTTAAAAAAGACATTAGACATTTCGGTGCTTGTGCACAGAGTGGACAGAAGGGAGAGCCCAAGAAGAGTCTTTTCTTTTTCTTTTTTTTTTAAATGGCTTTCTTTCACTTATCCTGGACATGAAAATGTTCAACAGTTTAACCTCAGTTCATTCCCCTAAACATCTGTGGAGTCTGCTCCCTGAGCTTGCAAGCCACTGTCACTATTGTGTTTTTAACCTTTAAAATATCTCATTTAGCTTAAAGTGTTGATCCTCTCCCCTGTCTTCCTAACTCCAAACATCTAAAAAAACATTCTCAGCACATTTAACAGATCAATCTTTATAAAATAAAAATCTGATCACATTGTGAAAAATCAGCCTCAGAATCATCTACAGCCCATGTTTCTAGACTATCCCATGTGATTTAAAAAGTTATTTTAGGTACAGACACATGAAATTTTTATCTCAGTAATGTATTCACACTACATTTTCAGGTCTATAGACCAATCAGATTAAGTCGTAATACATTTTAGGTCATAAAAGCTTTTTATGATTTGAAGCTGCCTCTTTTTCTTCCCTTGTTACATACTACCATGAGTGAGGCAAGCTTTCCCTCCAAGGGGAGCTAACCCTTGTTGATAACTCACTGTGGGCCAGGTTCTGATTTAAAAATGCTTTATACATACTGCCTCATTGCATTCTCAAAATAAACAACAAGTAAGGACTATTATTGTATCTATTTCATAAATGGAGAAACTTAGCAGCAGAGTTTTAAAATTTGACCGGGCTCACATGTTATCCTGGGTTTATATCTGGCTGACTGGCTTAAAAGCCTACATTCCCCTTATCAAGCTAGTGACACTTGAACTAGGAAGTAGTGCCTCAAACATTGTGCATATTGTTATACACATGCCTATAACACCATTTTACTCTTTTTTTCCTATATATCACAACTGTCATAAGAATTACCCTTTTTCGAGCTGCATTTCTGATACACTGAAATAATTAAACCTTCATTACTATAAGAACACAATTTTGTGTAGAGCTTTACCATAAGAGAAATCATACTGTTTGAGAACTGTTTGTTTCTTTGTCTCTCCATAGCAAGCTGTATCATTCTAAAGAAGACAAAAATTATAACTAGCGCAGTATATAAGACAAGGTATACCTATAATAAATGCATGTAAACTACACTTATCCAGGCAAATTTGTGCAGGAAAAATTAATATATAACTAATTTTGTTTTCAAGACCCTGAAGTTGCATATCTTTGGGATTAAAAGAAAGTTAAAATTTGTGAAAATTTGAAGGTGGAACTCTTAATATTAACACTGCGAGAATTTTAAAGAAAAAGTAGGGAAATGTATTGTGCTGAAAGACTTGTTTAAATGCTGTAAGAAATTTAACTTACTGAAAGGATAAATTAAGTAAACATGAAAAAAGGAACAAAAAATATATTCACTGTTTCTGTCAAGATTTTAGTTTTTTTCCTTATTTTTTGAAAAAAATGAAAACTTTTTTGAGTGTATCCTTGAAAGCTCGTTTCACTTGCTTGTTCCTAAGACTGTAAATGAAGGGATTGAGTAAAGGGGCTACTGAGGTATAGATAACAGCTACATCTTTGGATAAAGTCACCCTTTCTTTTGCTGATGGCTTCATGTAAATGGAGACACAGCTACCATAAGTAAGGGAAACTGCAGTCATGTGGGAAGAACAAGTGGAAAAAGCTTTTGTTCTTTTCCGAGCAGAGGGAATTTTTAGAATGGTCTTGATTATATATGTATAGGAAAAAATTACTAAGAGTAGTGTGACCACTAGTGTTATAACTGCTGAAACAAATGAAATCATTTCTAGGAAGTGAGTGTCTGTGCAAGAAATCTGCAGGATAGGAGAAGTGTCACACATGAAATGATCAATTACTTTGGAAGCACAGAATTCCAGCTTTAGTCCCAAGACCAACGGTGGAAAGGTAATCAGAAAGCCAGCTGTCCGTGAACTGAGTAGAAGTTGGTAGCACACTTTGCTTCTCATAATGACTGAGTAATGCAGGGGTTTGCAGATGGCTGTATAGTGGTCATGGGACATGGCAGCCAGAAGGTACAACTCTGTAACTCCTGACAAAAGTAAAAGAATAATTGAGATGCGTAACCATTGTAGGAAATGATTTTGTTTTTAGTCACAATGGTTGTCAAGAATCTAGACAACAATCTAGAGTTGTTGTCAATAAGATTTCTAAGAAGGAGAAATTTTGTAGGAAGAAATACATTGGAATCTTGAGGTGAGGATGCAGTAGGGTGAGGAGGATGATGGATAAGCTCCCCATCACACTCAAAATGTAGTTGAGAAAGAGAAATATAAAAATCACAATTTGTAACTGTGGGTCATCTGTGAGTCCCAAGAGAACGAATTCTATCTCCCTTGACTGGTTCTTCATTTCAGTTTTGAGACCTATTAAACTGACATTAGGAAACAACTCCAAAAGCAGAAAAACAATTTTTTTAAAGCTACTTCAGGAAAAAAATCTGATATCCAGAAATGTAAACAAGTGTAAATATTTGCTGCAGTTTAACAAGGCAGATGATACCTAAAATTATAGTGTAGGTCAACCAAAGCATTCTCTATGTATCTTCTGTGTGTGTTTAATAAATTACTGCAAAAAAAAAAAAAAAAAGCCTTGTAACATCTAGGCAGCTTTTTCAGTGTCAATTTACAATGTATGTTCAACAATTTTTATTTTATGAATTTTTTAAAAATTGATGAAACGTATAGAAATATTTCCTTAACTACAATTGAATTTCTCCAATATATGCCATTAATTCTTTAGTTCCAATGCAGTACTGCTCCATTGTTCCTTTGACTTATTTTCTTCAATTACCATTTTTCTAGTTCCAAATCATTAGTCTTCTCATAATCATTTAAACTTATCATTTTGAAATATCTTCAAGATACAGTTAGTAATTTCAAAATTCTAAACAACTTGGGAGAAAAACCATAGCTACAGGAAAAATAAAACAAATCAAAATCAATTATTTTCTGACTTGATCTTTGCCTTGGATTCAGGTAATTTGTAAATTCTTAAATAATATTTTTTTCTCTGTTTGAGCCGACCATGATAAATAATTTTGTCTTTTTAGTATAAATATGAGGATGATTTTAATAACTAGGTGTTTTAATAACTAGAAGTAATTTAATAAAATCATTTTGTTATTCAAAGACTAGTATAGAAGTGGTAGTCAATAGTCACTTATGATGCTAACTATATTGTTTTTGGCACTCAATGTCATTGTTCTTAAATCAATAAATAAGACTTTTCTCTACAGACGAATAGGCCTAAATTGCTGACTGGATACATTATGTTCAGTAGATGATGGCCTTTTATAGATGTCTAGGACAGAAAAGAGAGTTTTCTCTTTATTTGAAGGAAGATATTGAGGTGCTATCCAAGCATTCATCTATGTTTAATGTCAAAGTTAATTTACAGGTTTCATATGGTATTTAAATAAATGCATTTGCAAAACACTTTCCTTATTCATTTTAAAATCATTCCATGGGTTATTAATGTATGCTTTCCACATGAATAAAAATAATTTCCATGTGAATAAAAATAATTTAATCTATTCCTGCATATAAGAATTTTATTAGTTTTCCCTGAATTTCATTTTTCTCACTCTCTACTCAATGCAATAAACACAGCTATTTTCTTATAAGAATTTTGTTTTGTGTTTTAAATGATAACTATTGAAAAAAAAAAGTACAGTGCTCCTATTTCCAAGTGGCTTTTTTCCCAATATTTTATAGGTAGTAGTCCCTTCTATCTTCATTTTGCTCCGGAAAAGAGAGAGAGTGACAGCAAGAGAGATATTGATGAAAAATTCCTAAGTATTGATTTATGTAAATCTCAAAACCAGAACACAAGAATAGTAGCAATTTTTCTTCTACTCCTTGACTACTGAAAGGATGAGAAGCTGAGTGATCATGAGTGTTTATTTATCAAATATGTATATCTGCACTGCCATTTCTTTAATCTCAGTTTTGCTCTAACTCAGTGGGAAAGGAAACTCTCTGAGTCAGTCAAACAATTTTTGTAACATCACATGTCTAGGTGACAAGTCTATATGCTGCTTTCTTAAAAACCTGCAAAACAGAAGCTATTTTTACTCTTCAAAATCTGCTGAACGATCATAGTTACATATAGTAAAAAGCCTATAATGCTACAGTTTATATCAGTTCCTATATAATCAGGCAGCTTTGAATACTGCATCTACACAGAGCATGTATGATGATCCAGATGCCAGTGGTTATAACTATTGTACTTGTAGAACTACCTTCACCTATGATCTAGGTGACTTGCCGTATGCAGGATTTATTGATTTCCCTTCTCCTGTAAGGACATATGCTATAAACAAAAGTCAAATAATAGATGTTGAATATTATTGCATTTATAATATTAGAAAACATTCCATTATTTGCATAAGAAATTTAATTCCAATGCTTTACGTGGGAAGGATTCAAAGCAGAGGGGAGATTTGGAAAGTATATGTATCTGTTAATATCTCCCAATATTACATACACTACAAAAATCACAGAACCTAGATATTGTAGAAAATTCAACTAGAATGCCCTTTCTGGTTACCAAATAGAGGTTTTCTGATTTTTTTCCTTAAATATTTAAACTTAAATGAAAATGATGCTCTACGAGAAGGGCATTTTAGGAAAGGTCTCAGGTTAAACAACCCACTCTTCGTAGCAAAGAATGAGTCTGTTTACAATTGTACACTAACAAAAGCCACACTTTTATCAATTTGCTCATAAAAGACTCAGGGGAATTAATTGAAATAAAGGGAAGACAGAAAAAGAAATCTCCTGTGGAAACTGGTGTTCAGGACCTACCACTTACATCAAGAAAAAAAAAGCCACAAAGCTGTATATTGATTTAAATACAAAGCTGAGGGAACACTCTCCCAAAAGATAACTAGAAACGATTGAAACTCTATATGGGATGCCAACAAGATTTTGATATTCCACTCCCCCAGAGCTATATGGGAGCCCTGGTGGCACAGTGGTTAAGAGCTTGGCTGCTAGCCAAAAGGTCGGTGGTTCAAATCCACCAGCCGCTCCTTGGAAACACTACGGGGCAGTTGTACTCTGCCCTATAGGGTCACTGTGAGTCGGAATCTACTCAACAGCAACCAGTTTCGTTTTTTGGGTTTTGGGGCTATATGAGTCGTTCTACTGGTCAGAGACCTTATCTCAAACAGATTTCTCTTGCCTTCATTAGGCAATGTATTAAGATTCCACTAACTTGATTGTGGCCCACCCTAAGGCTTGAGAAGGAGGATTTAAATGGCTCCTATTAATTCTTATTTCTATTCTGAAACCATCTTAAACTGAAAACTTACAAATACAGAGCAAGAAATTTTTTGTTTTTTTCCTGAATCATTTGATGCCCTATCTCCTGCTCAACACTGCAGTGTGCATTCCTTACGAAAAGAAAATATCTACTATATGATAACATGAATCCATTTCTAATAAATATTAGAACAGTAACACACTAACATTGATATATTAATAACATCCAATATCCCAATCCTGTTCAATTTTTACAAGTTTATAGAGGTATAAATAGCTCAGAGTTATGTTTTCATTTGATTAGCATGACTTTAATTTCATTTAATACAGAATGGATTTTCAGTCTTTCCTTAACTTCCTTGCATGTTGGAGATTACTTTTTGGTAAGCCTGTATAATGTCCCTGATTTGTGTTTTTCTGAGGTTTTACCTCATTAAAAAAAAAATTCCATTAATTTACTTTTTGGCACCAGAATCACGGAAGTGATTGTATTTTTTCATTGAGTCCTATCTCTTGCATAACGTGGTGATTGACAGACTTCTCCACCATAAAAGTAATATTTTATATTTGTAATCAATAAGCATTTTGTGGGAAGGTACTTTGAATACTCTGGATAAAGCAATCTTCATAACACTTTCAACTTACTCATTAATTACTTAATATCATTATGTACTCATGGTTTCTAATTTTATTTATTAACAAATATGTCAATCATCTATGTAGCTTATATATTTAATTTTTTACCTCAATTTTTACTTTAATTTCAATTGGTCCCATTTTTTAAAAAATTCCTGCTGTTCAATAGTCTTATATATGTACTTAAATATCCTGGGAAAAGTTTATTTCATCAAACTATTAAACATTCTTCAGTATAGTTTGTGTGAATTCTTTCAAATTCTTTAGTTTTTATGAGTCTATTCAGCAGTTATTGTTTCTGCTTGCTATTACTTGATGACCTCTAAAACATAATATAAGGTATTTTATTGTGAAGTCACATTATTTAGAATTCATCTGTGTCTATATTTCAGTAGGATTGTCATTAGGAGTTTGTGAGGCAGTGGTATTAAGTTAATGAGAGTGAAACAACTAGAATGGAAATAATGACAATGATAACAAAATGTGAAGAATGTAACAATGTCGCTGAATATTATCTATAGAAATTTTTTAAATGGAAGTGTGTTTTGCTATGTATATTTTTACCAAAAATGTGATAAAATATTTTTAAAAGCTGGTTCAGCTATATTACTATAAATCAGTATAGATATTTTTCATAATGACAAAAAGTTATATTCATCAAGAAGATAGAACAATTCCAAATTGGTATGCACAATGTCAAAGTATTGGAAATTAGAAATTCACAGCACTACAAAGAGAATAAAAAAACATCCATAGGAATTTTGGAGATTTAAATAGCTCAGTAATTATATACAAAGCAAAAATAAAATAAAGGTATAGAATATTTAAATTATGTGATTAATGAACTCAACCAAGTTGAACTAACTAGAACACTGTACTTAATGACACAACACTTATAATTTTCAAATGTTCATGCAATTTTTATTAAAAATTTGACTATATGCTAGGCCATAAAATAAGACTCAACTAATTTCAGATAATTTAAGTTAAATAAAGCATATTTTCTGACATCATAGAATTAAAAAAAATTATACCAGTAGAGTTGTAAATATAAATGAAATGGGCTGTTTTTAATAATATTCAAAGATAACTAGAAATCCAAATATGCATGAACATTTAGGCCATATACTTATAAATAATGAATAGGTTGAAAGTAAAATCACAATGGGAATTAGAATACTTACAATTGAATGAAATGAAAATAATAAAATTACGTATCAAAATATGTAAACGCAGGTCAAGTTAACATTCTAAGAAATTGTATGGCCTTAAATAAACACATGAGAACAGAGGAATAGGCTGAAAGTTCATCCATCTTGATGGATGATCTAAGTTTCCATCCCAAACATTTTTTAAAAATGGCAAATTACACTTTAATTTGAAAGAAGATAGAGAGCAGGAGAAACAAACAAAATAAAACACATACAATACATTAGGGAGTATTAATGGAGCTAAAATGTAGTTAATTATAAGAATAACAGAATACATATATGCACTTACGATAAAGAAAATGAAAATACATGTATCTGATATAAAAAACAGTGAGGTGATTTTACTTCTTAGTTTATAGATCTTATCACATAAGAGGACTGTTTGAAAACTTTATGACACTGGAATTGAAAATATTGATGAAATTGCCTATTTATGAGGGAAGGACGTGGGGAAGTAACTTTCCATAGCTCTGTTCCATAAGCATAAAAGTTGTTACATGATTAACTATCTTCTCACAAAGAAATTTCATGTAGATTTCCTATAAAGTGCCTAGTTCTTTGCTTTTATTGTCATTGTTTGTTTTATTGTTTTGTTTTGAAAAATTCTTGGAGCCCTGGTGGCACAGTCGTTAAGAGCTACAGATGCTGATAGGGGAGCCAACATGGTGCTATGGACAGAAGCACCATGCTGTCCCTCTGCAGCAAAGACCCCCAAAACTAAGTAAAACAGGCATAAATGTCAATCCTGGAACCCTAAGCATCAAATGAAGGGAAAGAATTTGATCAAGCACTGAATGGGATAAGAAACTGACAGAGAACAGAGAATGAATGAGGAGAACTGTGGAGTGGAGGTTCCCTACCAGCTAACATGGCACAGATTCGCCATCTTGTACTATAACCACCAAGGAGTGCAGACAAAGAGTACAGGAAGGCAACTTCATAGGGCTCCCAACAGGAGTTAGAGCACTCAGCAAGCAGGGATACACGCTTTCCCACCCCTCACCCTTCTTCCTTCTACGTGGCCTCCTCCATTTTCCAGTGGGCTACAGTCACTCGGATGGAGAGACACCAGTTCACTGCTGCCCAGGTCCTCCCCGACTCCACCAGCTGGCTCCTTCAGTGCCGATTATTTTTGTTATTATTATTATTATTGCCTTTCTTTGTTTTTTCTCTCTGTCTCCTTTCCTTCCTTTTATTTCTTCCACCCTGCCAGCCCCTTTGCTGTCCCCATCCTTTATTGACAAGCTATGCCACACTGCTGGGCCGGAGAGCCACTGGCACATCTTCCTCAGTTTTGTGCCACCCCCACTGGCCAGGTCTCTTAGCAACATTTTTTTTCCTGCTTCTCTCTCTCTCCCTACCTTCCTTTGCTTTCTCTCACTCAGATAGCCCCATGTGCCGTCCCCATCCCTTCTTGGTGGGCCGTATAACACTGTTCAGCTAGAGAGCTGCCAACATGGCCTCCCCAGTTCTGTGCTGCCCACACTGACTGGGTCTCTCAGTCCGTTTTTTTTTTTTTTTCAAATTTTTCTCTATCTGTTCCTTCTTTCCCTATCTTCCACCCACCTAGACCCATGTGCTGCCCCCATCCCATCTTAACAGGTAGTGTTGCACCGCTGGGCTAGAGTGCCCTGGATCCATGCTGCTGCCACTGGCTGGCTCAGCACCATATTTTTTTGTTTTTGTTTCTACTCTCTCTCTTCCTCCTTTCCTGTTTCCCACCCATCTAGTCTTGTACAGTGTCCCTGCTCCTTCTCGAACGGCCTTACTGCACCACTCTGCTAGGGAGCCACCAGCACACAGCCTCCCTGGACCTACATTATCCCCACCAGCCAGCTCCCTAATCACAATGTTGTTTTAGTTTGTTTCCTTTGGTCTTTTCTTTTTTTCCAGTTTCTTCTCTCTCACCCCCTACCTCCTCTTCCTTTCTCCCACACACCTAGCCTTGTGTGCCACCCCACCCTCTCTCAAAGAGTTGTGATGCACCCCCAGGCTAGAGCTACACTGGCATGCCCCTTCCCCAGTTCTGCATCATCATCACCAACTGGCTTCCTCAGCACAATTTTTATTTGTTTTTGCTTTTTTTCCTTTTAGTAGTTGTTTCTTTTGTCTCTCTTCATTCCTTCTTTTTCTTTCTCCTGCCCACCTAGCCCTGTGAGCTGCCCCCTCCTTATTGACAGGCTTGCTGCACCACCTGGTTAGAGAGCCTTTGGCACACGGCCTCTCTGGGTCTGCACTACTCCCACAGGCTGGCTCCCTCAGCACCATATTTTTTCTTTTTCTTCTTCTCCCCTTTCCTTCTTCCTTCCACCTAGGCCCTGCACTGCCTCCACTCTTTCCTGACAGGCCATGCGACACCAGCCGGTGAGAAAGACATCAGCTTGTCATCACGCTGCTTCCACCCTGCCCCAACAGTAGGCTCCTTCAGCACCATATTTATTTTTGTTGTTGTTGTTTTGTTTCCTCTCTCTGTTTCCCTTCTTTCCTTTCCTTTCTCCAGTCCACCTAGGTCCATGCACTGCCCATGCACCTTCTCAACAGGCTGAGCTAGGCTCTCTCAACTAGAAAGTCACCAGCACATGGCCTCCCTGGGTATGCCCTGCCCCACCTGCTGAATTCCACCACACTGCCATTGTATTTACTTCTTTTTCTTTTGCCTCTCCATTTTCTGCTTTGTTTTGATTCTGTTTCTCTGTCTCTTATTTCTCTTCTTTCTGTCACCTGCTTAGTTCCACACATTGCATTCTCTCCTTTGCCTCCTGCCTATCTACACCACACACAAAGTGCCGTACCCATGAGAGGCATCAGTCCAAACCCCTGGACTTCTGAACCACATCAGCACTTCCCTGTCAGCCCACGTTCATGTTGCAAATGATCCTTCCTTCTCTCCCCTCCCTAGTGGACCTTCCCAGCTGCATCATAGCTGAGCAACCAGCCTTGCCCACCTGGGCGAGGTGGTGAGAAGTATGCCCACAGACAAGCAACAAAACACACCCAGCCTGCCTGCTCAGATATAACCAAACAAGACAAAAAACAGGATGAAACAAGCAAATCTACAATCAATAAATGAAGAAAATAATTCCTGACTGTCCTGGAAACAACAGACAATATCAAAACATATTAAAAACAATAGGATGGGATGAGTCCAAAAAGCAACCAAAATAAAACACCACATGACCTCTGGTAGAAGTAAAGGCACTGGAATTACCTCATAGGGAATTCAAAAGTCTAATATTCAGGACTCTCCAAGAGATTAAGAAAGAGATGAAGGAAAAGGCAGACAAGACTAAGGAAAAAATAGACAAAATCATGGAAAATACAGACAAAAATCAGGAAAAACACAAAGCAAAGGGAGAATTTGGGGAAACAATACAAGAGCAAAATGTCAAAATAAATAAACAATTAGAAATCATACAAAAACAGCAATTAGAAATCCAGAAGACAAAATAATTTTAGAAATGGGCAGTGCAATAGAAGGTTTTGGGAGCAAATTTGAAACAAGGGAACACAAGATCAGTGAAACCAAAGACAAATCCTTGGGTACCACTTTGTTTGAAGAAAAATCTGAAAAAAGAATAAAGAAAACCTGAGAACCATGTGGGATACAAACAGAAGCAAGAATTTCTGAGTGACAGGAATTCCAGAACAGGGGGAGAAAATGGAAAACACAGAGAAAATCACTGAAGGCTTGCTGACAGAAAGCTTCCCTAATATAATGAAAAATGAAAAGCTGACCATCCAAGAAGCTCAAAAGAAGCACATATAGAATAGACTTCAAAAGAAAGTCACCAAACCATATTGTAATTATACTTGCCAAAACAAAAAACCAAAAAAGAATCCTGAGAGTAGTTGAGAAAAATGAAAAGTCACATACAAAGGGGATACTATAAGACTAATCTCTGATTACTAGGCAGAAACCATGAAGGCAAGAAGGCAATGGGATGACATATAAAAACTTGAAAGAAAATTTGTCAACTAAGAATAATACATCCTGCAAAATTCTCACTCAAATATGATGGTGAAATTAGGAAATTTCCAGATAAACAGAAATTAAGGGAATATGTCAAAACCAAACCAAACTTACAAGCATTATGAAAAGGAGTCCTTCAGTTAGAGAACCAACGACATCAGACAACAACCTGAATCTAGGACACAGGAGAGTATCAGCCAGGTGCCAACCTAGCTAATGAGCACTAAAGGACAAAAGAAAACTAAAAGATGTACAACAGGGAACAAGGGAAGTCAATCTGCAAATGACAACAACATCAGAACAATAAAAGTGAGAATAAACAGTGTAGGTACACGATTTTCAAATGGAAAGGAAGTCAAGGTGATATGTAATAAAAGACTGGTTTAAACTTAGGAAGATGGTGTAAATTTTAAGATAACCACAAAGAAAGTTAATAAACCTACTCATTAAAATAAAGAAGAAAAAGATAAAGTTTCAGTGTCATGGATTGTATTGTGTCCTCCCAAAATATGTCAACTTGGCTATGTCATGATTCCCAGTATTGTGTGATTGTCCACCACTTTGTCATCTGATGTGATTTGCCTATGTGTTGTTAATGAGATGAGATTAGTATCAGTTAATGAGGTTTTTTTTATTAGTAGCAGTTATGTTAATGAGGCAGGACTCAATCTATAGGATGAGTTTCTGTCTTAAGCCAATCTTTTTTGAGATATAAAAGAGAGAGAGAGACGGCAACCTCATACCACCGTGAAAGCAGCACCGGGAGCAGAGAGTGTCCTTTGGACCCAGGGTCCCTGTGCTGAGAAGCTCCACGACCAGGGAAGATTGATGACAAGAACTTCCCTCTAGAGCCAACAGAAAGACAGAAAGCCTTCCTCTGGAGCTGACGCCCTGAATTTGGACTTCTAGCCTACCAGGCTGTGACAGAATAAACTTCTGTTTGTTAAAGCCATACATTTGTGGTATTTCTGTTAGCAGCACTAGATAACATAGACACTCAATAAACATAAAATCTATGAAAGTGAGAGACATGAAAAAAATCCACAAACAAAAGGAATTCAGTACAGGAGAGAAAGAGGTATGAAGAAAACATCTGCACCACGCACACACAAAAAAAAAGCACTACAAAATGACAGCAATAAACTGATACCTATCAATAATCATACTGAATGTAAATGCCTTAAATGTACTTGTAAAGATACAGAGAGTGACAGAATGGGTTAAAAAAACAAAATTATCAACATGCTGTCTACAAGAGGCACACCTTAGAAATGAAGACATAAATATATTAAAAAGGAAAGGATGGAAAATAATATAGTAGGCAAATGACAAACAAAAAAGGAGCAGGAGAGGCAACAAAAATCTCAGATAACATAGACTTTAAAACAAAAATCATAAAAGATAAGGAAGGACATTAGGTAATGATTAAAGGGACAATCCACCATGAGGACATAACAATAATAAATATCTACACAAGCAATGACATGGGTCCAAAAAATAAAACAAACTCCAACAACACTGAAAAGAAATTTACAGCTTCACAATAATAGTAGGAGTCTTGAACACACCAGTTTTGGTAAAGGACAAAACATCTAGAAAGAAACTCAACAAAGATACAGAAGACTTAAAGGCCACCATCAACCAACATAACCTCATAGACATATACGGAGCAATCCACCCAACAGCAGCAAAGTACATGTTATTTTCCAATGCACATGGAACGTTCTCCTGAATAGACCTCATCTTAGGGCACAAAGCAACCTTAAACAAAACCCAAAACACTGAGATAATACAAAGCACCTTCTCTGATCACAAAGCAACCAAAGTAGAAATTAATAAAAAGAAGAGCAAGGAAAAAATCAAATATATGGAACTAAATAACAACCAGCTTAAAAACCAGTAGGTAATACAAGATATCAAAGAGAGAATTAAAAAAAATTCAAAGTCTCAAATGAGAATGGAAACCCATACCAAAACCTTTGGGACACAGAAAAGGCAGTGCTCAGAGGTCAATAGGGATAGATGCACACATCAAAAGTGAAGAAACGGACAAAATCAAAACACTAGCTATACAACTTGGACAAACGGAAAGAGAAGAGCAGGAGAAGTCCACAGCCATGAAAAGAAAGGAAATAATAAAAATCAGAGAGAAGTGAATGAAATAGAAAATAGAACGGAGCAACAAAACCAAAAGTTGGTTCTATCAAAGGATCAACAAAATCAACAAACCATTGGTCAAATTGACAAAAGAAAAACAGGTGAAGACAAAAATAACCCAAATAAGAAATAAAACGGGGGACATTACAACAGACTTAACTGAAATAAAAAGGTTCATGACAGAATACTATGAAATCTATACTCCAACAAATTTGAAACATTACAACAGACTTAACTGAAATAAAAAGGTTCATGACAGAATACTATGAAATCTATACTCCAACAAATTTGAAAACCTAGAGGAAATGGACAAATTTCTAGAAACACACTATCTTCCTAAACTAACATAAACTGAGGTCTAAAATCTGGACAGACCCATAATGAAAAGAGATTGAAAAGGTAATAAAAAAAACTTCCAATAAAAAACAGCCTTGGCTCAGATGGCTTCACTGGAGAATTCTACCAAACATTCAAAGAAGAATTCACAGTAGTACTACTAAAACTATTTCAGAACATACAAAAGGAAGGGATACTTCCTAACTGATTCTATGAAGACAGCATAACCCTGATACCAAAATCAGGCAAAGACATCACAAAAAAAGGAAAATTACAAGCCAATATCTCTCATGAATATAGATGCAAAAACTCTCCACAAAATTTTAGCCCATAGAATTCAGCATCATATTAAAAACAAAACAAAAAAAAACCTTGACCAAGTGGAATTCATACCAGCTATGAAAAAAAAAATTTTTTATGCAACAATGATTCAACATTGGAGAAACAGTCGATGTGATCCACCACATAAATAAAACAAAAGAATCACATGGTCATCTCAATAAAAAAAAAAAAAAAAATTTATCTCAATAGACTCAGAAAAGTCATTTGATAAAGTATAACACCCATACCTGATAAAAACTCTCAATAAAATAGGTATAAAAAGGAAATTTCTCGACATAATAAAGGGCAGCTAAACAAAACCAACAGCCAATATCATTCTCAACAGAGAGTGGCTGAAAACATTCCCCCTGAGAACAGGAACAAAACAAGGATGCCCTTTATCACTACTGCTATTAAACATTGTGCTAGAAGACCTACCTACAGCAATAAAAAAAGGAAATACAGGACATTCAAATAGACAAGGAAGAAGTAAAACTATCCCTATTTGAGGATGATATTATACTGTACACAAACATCCTCAGAGATACACAAGAAAACTACTGGAACTAATAGAAAGATTCTGCAGTATAGCGGGATAGAAGATAAACATACAAAAAACTGTTGGATTCCTATACACCAATAAAAAGAACATGGAAAAGGAAATGAGTAAAGCAATACAATTTAAGATAAGTCCTAAAAAAATAAAATACTTAGGCATAAATCTAACCAGGACGTAAAGGACATATACAAAGAAAACTACAAAATCCTACTGCAAGAAACCAAAAGAGGCCTACATAAATGGAAAAACATACCATGCACATGGATAGGTAGACTCAACATTGTGAAAATGTCAGTTCTACCCAAAGCAATCTGCAAGTACAATGCAATGCCGGCCCAACAGCATTCTATAACAAGATGGAAAAACTAATCATTAAATTTATATGGAAAGGTAGAGGCCACAGATAAGTAAATCACTATTGAAGAAGAAGAATAAAGCAGGAGGCCTCATACTATTTGACCTCAGAAACTGCTCTACAGCTACAATAGTCAAAACAGCCTGGTATTGGTACAATGACAGACACAGTAATCAATGGCATTGAATCAAGTATGCAGATGTGAATCCACCCACCTATGGTCAACTGATCTTCAACAAAGGCCCAAAGTCCACTAAATGGGAAAAGACAGTCTTTCTAACAATTGGTGCTGGCAAAACTAGATGTCCATCTGTAAAAAATGAAACAGGACCCATACTTCACACCGTACACAAAAACTAATTCAAAATAAGTCAAAGACCTAAATATGAAATCAAAAACTACAAAGATCATAGAAGAAAAAACAAGGTCAACACAAGAGTCCCTAATACATGGCATAAATGGCATACAAACCATAACCAACAATACACAAACACCAGAAGATAAGCTAGTAACTGGAATCTTCTAAAAATTAAACACTTATGCTCATCAAAAGATTTCACCAACCCAGCAAAATGAGAACCTACAGATTGGGAAAAAACTTTGGCTATGACAAGTCCAACAAAGTTGCAATCTCTAAAATCTGTAGGAAAATCCAGCACCTCTACAACAAAAAGACAAAGCAATTAAAATCTGGACAAAGTATATGAACAGATACTTCTCTAAAGCAGACATTCACATGGCTAATAGACACATGAGAAAATATTTCCGATCGCTAGCCATTAGAGAAACATAAACGAAAACTACAATGAGACACCATCTCACCCCAACATTACTGGCTCTAATAAAAAAAAAAACAGAAATTAACACATATTGGAGAGGTTGCAGGGAGATTAGAACTCTTATGCACTGCTGGTGGGAATGCAAAATGGTACAACCATTTAGGAAAAAGATACTGTGGCTTCTTTAAAAAGCTAGAAATAGAAATACTATATGATCCAGCTATCCCACTTCTAGGAATATATCCTAGAGAAATAAGAGCCATCATACAAACAGACATATGTGCACCCATGTTCATTGCGACATTATTAACAATAGGAAAAAGATGGACACAACCTAAGTGCCCATCAACAGAAGAATGGATAAACAAACCATGGTACATACACAACATGAAATACTGTGCAATAATAAAGAACAATGATGAATCTGTGAAACATCTTACAACATGGATGAATCTGGAGGACATTATGCTGAGTGAAGTTCAATCACGAAAGGACAAATACTGTATGAGATCACTGTTAGAAAAACTCACGGAAAGGTTTACACACAGAAAGAAACTATGATGGTTATGGCGGAGAAGAGTGGGGAGGGAAAATCACTAAACAATAGGTTAAGTGGTAAATTTGGTGAAGGGTCAGATAGTACACAATGCTAGGAAAGTCAGCACAACTTGACCAAGGCAAGGTCATGGGAGCTTCATAGACACATTCAAACTCCCAGAGGGACAGAATTACTGGGCTAGGGGCTGGGGACCATAGTCTCAGGGGACATCTAGCTCAACTGGAATAACATGATTTGTAAAGATGTTCTACATTCTACTTTGGGGAGTAACCTCTTGGGTCTTAGAAACTTGTGAGCGGCTATCTAAGACACTTCTCTGGTCCCACCCCATCTGGAGCAAGAGAGAATGAAGAGAACGAAAGACACAAGGGAAAGATTAGTCCAAAGGACTAATGGACCACAAGTACCACGACCTCCACCAGACTGAGTCCAACACAACTAGATGGTGCTCAGCTGCCTCAACCAATTGCTCTGATAGGGATCACAGTAGAGGGTCCTGGACAGAGCCGGAGAAAAATGTAGGACAAAATTCTAACTCACTAAAAAAGAGCAGACTTACTGGTCTGACAGAGAGGATTGGAAATAGAGAACTCAAGATTGAGAAGTGGACAGTGTTCACATGTCATGGGGTTGGCAATCAATGTCACAAAACAATATGTATGTTAATTGTTTAATGAGAAGCTAATTTGCTCTGTAAACCTATAGCACAATAAAAAAAGAACTATCTGTAATAACAACAGCAACTCAAAAGATTAGATAGGAATCTTAGGGAACAGTGAGTTTATGTTGATGGGGGAGGAAGAACCCAGAAAATGAGGGTGAGAATGGTTGCACAACTCCAAGAATGTAATCAATGTCACTGAATTGTACATGTAGAAACTGTTGAATTGGTGTATGTTTTGCTATGTATATTCCCAATGACAATAACAAAATAATTAAAACAAAAAAGAAGAAAAAAAAAAAAAAAGAGCTTGGCTGCTAACGAAAAAGTTGGCAGTTCAAATCCAAAGCAGCTCCTTGGAAACCCTATGGGGCAGTTCTACTCTGTCTAGGGTCGCTATGAGTCAGAATCGACTCAAAGGTAACAGATTTTTTTTTTTTTTTTTTTGGTTTATCACTTCAAAAATTGCCTCTCCTTCTTTTTTTTTTTTTTTCCTCTTTCTGGAACCTCATTAATCCATCTGGTAGAAGTTCTCACCTTATTCTCTTTGTCTCTTACCCTCTTCTCTAGTTTTCCTTTAGTATTTCTCAAATATTCACTCTTCTGAGTTCTGTTCCAGTACACTAGCTCTTTCTTTGGCTATGTTAATCTGCTCTTAAACTCCTCCACTGAGTTATTAAGGAGAGCTTTAAATATCAGATTTTTTTTCCTCAGTAATTCTAAGAATTTGAATCAAAATTACAATTCTTACTGTGATCTTTTGAATATATTAAGCATAGCTAATTTAACATTTGTGCCTTTTGAGTCTATTTTCTATAGCCACTCTTCCTCTGTTTTTATTGTTAGCTTTGTTTGATTTTATTTATATTGCTTTATCTGCTCATGTGCCAGGGTATTGTTTCTGATAGATAGGAGTTGTGTGACAAAGTTATAGAAATATAGTGGTGTTTAGGGCAATGATGTCTTCCTACAGAGATTTTATGCTTTTTTCTAGCAGATGATTAGGGACACTAATATTCAAAGGCATCTTAATCTAAATCCATGAATTGATGTAATTTGAAGCTTTTCTTTAGGGTAAAGGCTATCTTCTCCCCACTCTTATTTCTATGGCTTAACCTTTTAAATAAACTTTGAAAGTATAAATTTTTTTAGCTTCACAAACTTGGCAAGTCCTATACTCCAGTTTTTGTTCTTTTTTTTTAACCTATTAGGAAGATTTCCTGATTTATCTGTTCAGCTACCTCGTCCATTATGGGCAGGGAAAAGTGACCTCCTTTCTGGGATTATCATTCTGAATTCTTTAATATATTGTATTTTAATCCTAAAATACTTTTTTTTTTTTTACTTTCCAATATCTTCAATAAAATTTATTATTATTTTTGCTTTCCTATTGTTTCTGTGCAAGGATTGTCCTGAACTGAGAATGAATATACTTGTTATCTATATTTTCAGATCTACCCTGAGGATAAACAACTGAGCCAATGCATCTGAGGCTGAGCGAGTTTAACAAACAGTTCTAGATGTCTTTATAATTAATCAACGGGATGATATACCATTCCTTTGCCTAGTGTACTGTCATACAGCATAATTCTCATGAGAAAATTCACTTATGTGTACTTCCTCATTCATCTAAACTTGGATGCTGGTTCCTCTACTGTATTAATTTACAAAGATATGAAAAATGGAAATAGTGCCAAGCTGTTTTCATGTCTTTGTAAGAGGATGCTAAGAAAATTTTCTTCTGGGTTGGCATTGTGGTTGACTTTCCACAGCTATAAAAATCAAATGCTTAACCCTCATGTCTTAATTATCTTGTCCTGCTATAACAGAAATACAATAAGTGGGTGACATTAACAAACACATTTATTTTCTCACATTTTAGGAGGCTAGACAGAAGTTTGAATTCAGGGCACCAGCTCTGGAGGAAGGCGTTCTATCTGTGTCTCTTCGAGGGCTAGGTCCTTGTCTCTTTTCAGCTTCTGTTCCTTGGTTCCTTGGTGATCTTCAAGTGGCATGGTATCTACCTTCTCCGACTATGCTTGCTATCCCTGGCTTAATCTGCTCTTTTATATCTCAAAAAAGATTGATTTAAGACACATCCTACATTATTGGAAAACCTGGTGGTACAGTGGTTAAGAGTTCTGTTTCTAACTAAAAAGTTGGCAGTTTGAATCCACCAGCCACTCCTTGGAAACCACGTGAAGCAGTTCTACTTTTTCATATAGGGTTGCTGTGAGTCAGAATAGACTCAACGGCAATGTTTATTTGTTTGTTTTTGCTACATTATTAACACAACGAAAAAACACATTCCCATATGGAATTATAACCACGGGTAGAGGGGTTAGGACTTGCAACAGATATTTTGGGGCAGACACAATTCAATTTATAACGCCCTGCAGTCAAGATAATTTTGGGGTCAAGCAACCATTACAGAGCTAAATAACTGGCAGTTGGACAGATTCTGCTACCAGAAACCATTATCTAGAATCTCTCATTATTCCGTATACAGTGGAGTTGCTAAAAGAGAAAGATTAATGGAACCATGTCATCATCAGCTTAGAAACGATTTTCCCTCCATTTTCTGTGAATGTTGCAACCTGACAATGACTCTCAAGGTCAAGTTTAAAAGGTCTTAGAGAACCAGATACATGAATACGCAGTGCTTCTGAGAATGACAGGCTTCTCTTTACAATGATTTGGTATATCACACTGTATTTGCTGCTCTGCCCTCTCAATTTGAGTAGAAGAGAAAGAGAATTTCAGAGAGACATTTGGGCACAGAGAGTGAGCAGAAGTGAAGTAGTCATTACAATTATTACTTGTTAAACCAAGAATGTGCAGGTTTCCCTTAGATCAATTAAACATCAGAAAAGATAATCACACTTTAGGCATTTTGCAAGAACCCTTTCAAGTTTAGCTGCTTCCAGATTAAGGAACACTAATGCAATTTTCTATGTTATGTACCTCAGAGTTAAATACTGGTGAGGGATTGGTTGTAGCACCGCAATTTGTGTGAAGTCCATTGAATTTACTCATATGCACCATATAGGAGTATCTGCATTTAGACACCCTCCCACAAAGATCCAATGTTAATCAAAAGAGATTTAAAGGAGCACCAGATAAATAAAAGGTGTTTGTCCTTTTCCATCTGTCTTCTGCCTTTGTCCCAATCACGAACTATCTCTGAGTAGAGAAGAGGCAATGAAAGGAGCGCGAGACTCCATCCAAATTTCAATGCCTGGCTGAAACTAGTTGAATATGAAACTGATATTTTTCCATTGACCAGACTAAACTCAATGTGACTAGCAAGTAATGGCTTTACATGATATGAAATTAAGAGCTGGGAAAGAAATTTCACCTGTGCACAATAGATTGGAGTGCCTAAAAAAAAATTATATATATATATATATTATTTCACATATAAACAAAGTCATAGATTTGGAGCAAAACCTAAGCCCTTCATACTGTTGGATTCTTAAACACTAGTGTTACATTTGAATAACGTTTCTTACTTTTAAAAAATTAATCCATGTATATCTTTTATAGTTTTATCTCATGGTAAGCATAAAAAAAACAAACAAACCCAGTGCTGTCGAGTCAATTCTGACTCGAGGCGACCCTGTAGGACAGAGTAGAACTGCCCCCTAGAGTTTCCAAGGAGCACCTGGGGGATTCGAACTGCCAACCCTTTGGTTCGCAGCTGTAGCACTTAACCACTATGCCACCAGGGTTTCCACAGTAAGCATATGCCATAAAAACTAAAGTATTATCATCTTTATTTAAAAAAAATGAGGACACTGAAGTTGGAAAAGCTAACATGCCTAATTTTCTTATGTTTTTATTGATGGTAAGTTGAAAGTTAGGTATCATAACTCAGTACTTCAATAACAGTCATTATTTATTTAACCAGAAAAAAAGAACCTTATTGCTTATAATGTATTAAATAATTATGAATACACCAAATTTAACTCAATTTCAGATGGAACCCCAAATCTACGTACATGGATAAGTATTTTTCTTTTTGTCTATAGTTGCAGACTGTCGTTTACTTAGTTTGCTCAGAATGACAGCTATTGTTCCGGCATGTCAGATGCCAATCAAGTTTAAAAACATAAAATGTAGTCACGTAGAATGATTACTACATATGTCGTTAAAAAAAAAAAGAACTGTTGCTGTCCAATGGCAACCCCATGTGCCTAAAAATCGAAATGTGCTTCATAGGGTTTTCAATGGCTTATATTTTGGAAGTAGATTTCCAAGCCTTTCTCCTGAAGCAGTTTTGGGTGGACTCGAATCTCCAACCTTTTGTTTAGCAGTAGAGTGCAGCATTAACAGTTTGTACCACCCAAGGAACCCACTATGTCATAGGAGTGTGCAAAAATAATTAAGCTTTTATACTTGGTCGTGTGTGTAATACTTTTAAGTATTAACTAAACGTTAATTATTAATGGAATGTCTAGTTATGCAAGGCTTTGCAATGTAGCAAATATTCCCTTTATCTGCTGTCTCTATCATGACTGTAATCCTAATACATAAAAATAACAATGATTGTGCCTTCCTTATTGCTGTAATGTTTTTTCCAAATTCTGAACAATGTGGGCAAGCCTATTATATTTATAACCTTAATATTTTCTTGTGCCTGTACAGTGTATTCTTCATAGAGATATTATGGAATTTTTATACAATTGGATTATAATCATCAGTTTACTTGTTTTCCTTACACTGGATATGAACAAGCACAAAAGCCATTATCATTTCCTATGTAGATACTGAAATTTGGGAATAAAGAGATGAATAAATACATGAATAAAAGGGATATGTAAAAGATCTCTGAGACTATTTAAATCACAGACAAGTGTCAGGTATCACCAAGACTTACAGGTTTTAAATTCCTCAGAGAGAAGTCACTATGTTCATTTCTCATATTGGAACGCATTGTTCCAGATCTTAAAAACATATAGATACATATAAAGACCAAAACTTATTTGAATTATAGTAAAAATCTGCATAACAACACTTTTCATGATTTGACAAGTACTTCAAGTTTTTTATTTTATTTTCTTATACTTCACTTTGTAAGTAGTCTACAATTTAACAATGAAGTCTGTTAAACAAAATTTTCTAGTCAACATAATTTGCGAGAACAAGAAAAGAAAAAGAAAATTTGAAATTGTAATTCTTCTAAAATATAGCCATTAATTAATGTTTTATATTTTAAGCCAGATGAATCATTATCACAACACTGTTCATATAACTTGTGGGGTTCATATAATTAAAATAATCATAAAACCAAAACCCACTGCCGTCGATTCTGACTCATAGCGACCCTATAGGACAGAGTAGAACTGCCCCATAAAGTTTCCAAGGAGTGCCTGGCAGATTCGAATTGCTGACCCTCTGTTAGCAGCCGTAGCACTTAACCAGTACACCACCAGGCTTTCCAAAATAATGATAGTGTAGCCTAAATTTATTTTTGTAGTTTGCAACGCGGAACTTATATAATTTACAGAAAAATAGAAGTGAAATGTGTTTTAGTGCATTTACTTTGCATGTTTTAGAAAAACTATGAATATCTCCTAAGAAGTTTTAAAAACATGAAAATTTTATAAAAATTACTTAATATCATGATCAATATTTATCCAGAAAATATACATTAAATTTCACAAAGTATAAAGCTCTGTATTCAAAGTGCAACACAATAGTATGTATTGAACTGAATTTAATGAACAATGACACAGAGCGTGGAAATTCTATAAACATTACTGAAAACACTATCAATATTCACCCTGAAAATACACAAGAAATTACATACATTTGAAACACTACATTTGAAGTACCAAGCAATAATAACTATGTCTTTTAAGAGCTGAGAAAATAAACAGAATCAAAACAACTTTACTCCATCTTAACTACAGTGTGCCTTCAAGGAAAATGTAAGGTTTTCAGAAAATTCAGTAGGAGAAATAAGCTTTACCATATTTTAAAATATGTTAATAGACACTGCATTGGAGAAACTCAGGCACAGCAGTTAAAGTGAAGGATTTGCAAAATATCAGATCAAATGATGTGACAGGTAAAGAGACTCTAAAAGAACAAGCATACCTGTACAAACATCTATGAATTTCAGGTTTATATTTAATTGTTCTTTATACGCCCCCCCCCAAAAAAAAAACAACTGTTGGTGTGGAGTCGATTCCAACTCATGTCAACCACATGTATCTGTACTTTTCCTAAAAAAAAAAAAAAAAAAAAAAAAACTCCCAATTTGTAGAAAACGCTATGTTCTGGAGGAAGTTTTCGAAGACTTGTTTTACTTCCTGGTTCCTCAGGGAATAAATGAAGGGGTTCTGCATGGGGGCAACAGAGGTGTTCAGAATAGCAACTCCTTTGGTCAATGATGCTTTTCTTTTGCAGAGGGATTGGCATACATGAAGATGCAGCTTCCATAAGAGATGGAAATGACAGTCATGTGGGAGGAACAAGTGGAGAAAGTTTTTTTTTCTCTTACTGGAAGATCGGATTCTCAGAATAGTCCTGATGACACACATGTAGGACAAAATCGTTAATGCCAAAGTGAATAGCAAAGTAACCAAAGCCAAGTAAAAACCAATTACTTCTAGGAGCCATGTATTTGAGCAAGATAGTTGTAAGAGGGAAAAATAGTCACATGCAAAGTGATCAATGACTTGGGAAGCACAGTAAGCCGAGGGGGAAGAAGCATAAGGGGTGGGAATATGGTCAGAAACCCTCTCAGCCACACACATGACACAAGCAGGGAGCAGAGTTTCCTGTTCATGGTGCTTGTGTAATGCAGGGGCTTGCAGATAGCCACATAGAAGTCATAGGACATGGCCATCAGAAAGTAAAATTCTGTCATCCTCATGAAAATAAAGAAGAGTTGAGCTGCACAGTTGTTATAGGAAATGGTCTTATCCCTGGTGATAATTGCACCCAGAAATCAAGGAATGCACACAGTTGTAAAGGAGATTTCTAGGAAGGAGATGTTCCGGAGGAAGAAATACATAGGTGTCTGTAGATGGCAGTCCACCGAGGTTAGGGTGGTGAGAGTCAGGTTTCCAGTGAAGCTTAATGTGATAAATAGAAAGAGGAAGGTCACAATCTGAAGGTCAGGATCATCAGAAGGGCCTAGGAGGACAAGCTCTGTGACCACTGTGTAGTTGTTCATTTCTCTCTCTCTTCAATTATTCTTCTTTTAATCCCATTTAGACAAAAATAGTATTAAGGGGAAGAGGTGAAAGATATAATTCATCATGATCAGCATCATCATCTCCAATATTCTAAAATATCCTGTATAATCCATGCAAATTTTTTCTTATTTTTAAGGTCTTGTTGGCATTCTTTTAATACACATTTATTAGTTCTTTTATATTAAAAATACAGTAGCAGATAGGAAATCTTCACACAACAAAGCACATCTTTGGGAGTCAATGAATAAAATAATTGTCATTTTATGTCCCATTTATGCAAACTCTCATTACAATTTTGTTGAAACAGTCATAAGAATTACATAGCCCTTTCTTTTCACTCAGATAATTTATTAGACAATCTATCTCCTAGAAACAGAAATGGGCTACTTTAACTTACCAAAAAGTAAAAGTCAAACTTAGAAGCCTGAAGTAACAACTCATCATTTTTTTTAGGATGTAAGAAATCAGTTGCCTTATTACAAGTAATATATTTAAATTTTTAACCCTAAGATTTATGGGTCTAATTGCCAAGACCATATGAGTACACTAAATACAATTGCTACAAGAGAGAATAAGTAACCCAATTATTTAAAAAATAGAAAAATTTCAATTACTCACTGGTTTGTCTTCTTATTCCATCACGATCTTTAATGTTCCACATTCTGTATGGCTTCCTAAAAATGTACATGTATGTATTTGAATAGAAACATTTTTATTTTTGAACTGAAAGAGGCATAATGTATTTATTTTTCATTTTGACTGAAGCACAAATTGAAAAGTGACTGCTAACCTTATATCTTATCAACTCTGTCACTGGATTATGGCTCATTGGATTTTCCATGAAATTATCTTCCTGAGTGTGTTGTTCTAATGCTGCTGTAACAGAAATAACACAAGTGGATGGGCTTTAACAAAGAGAAATTTATTTCTTCACAGTGAAGTAGGGTAAAAGTCCAAATTCAGGGCATCAATCTTCCCCCAGATTAGGAGCTTCTCCACGGATGGACCCCAAGTCCAAAGGACTCGCTCTGCTCCTGGTACTGTTATCTTGGTGGTATGCGGTCCCACATTTTCTGCTTGTTTCCCTTCCTTTCGTCTCTTGTAAGATAAAAGGTGGTGTAGGCCATACCCCAGGGAAACTCCCTTTACATTCGATCAGGGATGTGACCTGGGTAAGGGTGTTGCAATCCTACCCTAATAGTTTTTAACATAAAATTACAATCACCAGATCAAGGACAACCACACAGTACTGGGAATCATGGTCTAATCAATTTGACATGTATTATTAGGGTACACAATTCAATCCATGACACTGAGTTATTAAGCTTTTTGGAAAAAAAAAGTTTCATTCTCTTGTAATTCTGTCTCACAGTTATCTTGTCCATAAGTCTGTTTATCCAAATGGATATCCGGAAAAGTTAAGAAAAAACTTCTTCCATTTTCCTAACCTACTCAGTTAGTTCCCACCTATTCAAATGCTATTTTGAATGTAGTAATAGTTTATCAATTCTGTCCATTAAAATCTTGACAGCTATCTCCTTTTGATTTTAGAGTAAAATTTCTGTTGTGAAGAATAAAATGTAAAATCATTGCATACCTTCCAACTACTAGCAACACCCACACTAATCATATTTTATTTTATAATAGCTTAAAGGCAGTTTTTCAGGACATAAAAAGTAGAACATCAGAAACCTTCAAAAGATGTGGAACTATTTTTAACCTCAGCAAAGACTGTGTACTGATCTCCTGGAAACCAGATGAAGTCAGGCCACATCTCTGCTATATTATAGACCATGAGGGAAATCTGGAAGGGGTTCTTGGTTTTCACAGTAACCTGCTCACTCCTCTCTCTAGCAAATCTCTCTTCGGAAGAGTTGTGTTCATCCTTGCATCCCACAGAGGACCTAAGATGGTGACTTCTATGTAATATTTATATCCATTAATAAGTTGCTTAATATTCATCCTTACTTCATATTTTATGAGTAATAAAATAAGAAACCCACTTTCTTATAAAAGGTGAAATTTTGATCAAATTTGTAAAGAATCGTCTTCATTAGAAATGTGAACGTTTTGAACATATGTCTTTCAGTTAGCAGCTGAGAATGCTAACCATTTGCACCAACCAGGGACTCCCATTATTAAAATACACTTCTTTATTTGTCTAAACCTAGTAAATATATACGACAATTTCAGAACTGTTAAACCATATACCTATAATTATACCACTGCAAGATTAGTATTTGTGATCTGTTTCTCTTAGTTTTGGAGAATCCAAAAGATTTTGTTTACGCTGGCTGAGCTAAGATGGTGGAATAGACAGATGTTTCCGGCGAACCCTCTATACACCAAAGACCCAAAAAAAAAAAGTGAAACTAGTATATTTATGACAAGCTAGAAGCCCTAGCATCAAAGGCAAGCTTAGAAAAAGAACAGAAGGGAAGGGGGAAGAAGAGACAGTACAGAAGCAGAGAGGAGTTACTGGGCCTGAATCTCGGAAAGCCCTCAGGCATCATTCCGGAGTGGCGGCAGCGGGTTGGTACTAGCATTTTGCCACAGTTTCCTTAGGGAGAAGCAGTCAGCCACACAGCCTACTCATACATTTGGAACCAGAGAAGAATGGCGCTCTCAGCAAAAGTTAAGTACTTCTGTATGTTTTACCACGCCTCCCACTCATAAGCCAGCTTCAGCACCTGGATTCTCTGGGCCTGAGATAGGCACCGTTGAGTGCCTAGAACCATCCTGCCAGCCATGGAGAAGGAAAAAATTTGCAATTAGGGGAAAAGATAATTTGCCAGTTCCACTAACCAGGGGAGCTCAGCACAGAAGTGGCTCCTGTCCAGGCATAAACAGTCCATGGATTTTGAGCACACTTCCCCTCTGCATGGACCTGTGTGGGCCTATTTCAGGAGGCTAGACCCTTGTTGGCAGACTCTAACCATTACAGCTGTGCAGCACAGAGGTGGGTGATGTTTGGCATTGATTTGCCCATTAAACAGGGTCCTCACCTACCCAAATGATGGGCCTAAGAACTGATAGCTCCACTCAGGTCACCCAGCCACCCACTACCGGGTTCCAAGAATAACTAGTACCTCCCAGTCTTTACAACCAAATTATTAGGAGCCCATGGTCTGTCTGAAGAGCCCACCCTACGCACTCTAGGGAACAGGGATGCACTTTCCTCAGAGACACTCGGGGGTCAGTTCTCAGCCCCATGCCTTGTTCAGAGTGTGACCCCCTGCTGCAATCAGATATTGGTATATACACCAATTACCACTGCCCCTCTAAGACTGTAGGACAGAGCCTGTACCACACACTTCATGATCAGCTACCTGGACACCTGAGCTGAATTCATACAAGAAAAGTGAATGGACTCCTAGAATGATATAACTGACAACAGCTCTTTCCATCTGGGGACAGGATGTCAGAGTTCCAAAGGTGAAAATAATCAAGCTAGATCACTCAAGCAACCCATTTGGGCATATCAAAACAAAACAAAGCAAGAGGCTACAACAGAGTAAGCAGGCACAAACTAATATAATAACTTATAGATGGCTCAAAGACAACAGTCAATATCAAGTCACATAAAGAAACAGACCATGATCAACTCAATAAGCTCTCAAAACAAAGAATCCAGGGATCTTCTAGATAAAAGTGCATTCCTGGAATTACCAGAGGCAGAATACAAAAGATTAATATACAGAACTCTTCAAGACATCAGGAAGGAAATGAGACAATACACAGAACATGCCAAGAAACAGACAGATAAAGCAGTTGAATAAATTTAAAAGATTATTCAGAAACATAATGAAAAATTTAATAAGCTGGAAAAATCCATAGACGGGCAGCAATCAGAAATTCAGAAGATTAACAATAAAATTACAGACTTACACAACTCAACAGAAAATCAGAGGAGCAGAATTGAGCAAGTAGAAGCCATAATTTCTCAACTTGAACATAAATCACTTGGCAGTAACATATTTGAAGAAAATCCGGATAAAAGAATTTTAAAAAATGAAGAAGCTTTAAGAATCATGTGGGACTCTATCAAGAGAAATAACCTGCGAGGGACTGGAGAACAGGGAGGGATAACAGAAAATACGGAGAGAACTGTTGATTTGTTGGCAGAAAACTTGCCTGATATTGTGAAAGATGAGAAGATATCTATCTAAGATGCTCATCGAACTCCACATAAGGTAGATGTTAAAAGATAGTCACCAAGACATATTATAATCATCCCTGCCAAAACCAAAGATAGAGTATTTTTATATACAAAAAGTCACCTACAAAGGAGAGTCAATAAGAATAAGCTCAGACTACTATGCAGAAACCATGCAGGCAAGAAGGCAATGGGATGACTTATTTAAAAAAATTGAAGGAAAAAATTGCCAACCAAGAATCATATATCCAGCAAAACTGTCTCTTAAATATGAAGGGGAAATTAGGACATATCCAGATAAACAGAAGTTTAGAGAATTCATAAAAACCAACCAAAACTACAAGAAATACTAAAGGAACTTCTTTTGTTAGAAAATCAATAATATCAGGCATCAACCCAAGACTAGAACACTGGGCAGAGCAATCAGAAGTCAACCCAGACAGGGAAAAAAAAAAAAAAAAGCAAGATAAAAAAACCTCAACATTAAAACAGTAAGAGGGACTAAGAAATGTAATCATAGATCTTCCATATGGACAGGAAGATATGGCGATACAAAGATGTGAAAGTAAGGTTTAAATTTAGAAAACTAGGGGTAAATTTAATCTGTATGCTGAACAAATAATCCGAGAAGCTGGATTATGTGAAGAAGAATGGGGCATCAGGATTGAAGGAAGACTTCTTAACAACCTGCGTTATGCACATGATACAACCTTGCTTGCTGAAAGTGAAGAGGACTTGAAGCACTTACTAATGAAGATCAAAGACCACAGACTTCAGTATGGATTACACCTCAACGTAAAGAAAACAAAAATGCTCACAACTGGACCAAAGAGCAACATCATGATAAATGGAGAAAAGATTGAAGTTGTCAAGGATTTCATTTTATTGGATCCACAATCAACACCCACGGAAGCAGCAGTCGACAAATCAAAACACGCATTGTATTGGGCAAATCTGCTGCAAAGGACCTCTTCAAAGTGTTGAAGAGCAAAGATGTCACCCTGAAGACTAAGGTGTGCCTGACCCAAGCCATGGTATTTTCAATCACATGATATGGATGTGAAAGCCGGACAATGAATAAGGAAGACCAAAGAACAGTTGATGCCTTTGAATTGTGGTGTTGACGAAGAATATTGAATATACCATGGACTGCCAAAAGAACGAACACATCTGTCTTGGAAGAAGTGTGGCCAGAATGCTCCTTAAAGGCAAGAATGGTGAGACTGCGTCTTACAAACTTTGGACATGTTGTCAGGAGGGACGAGTCCCTGGAGAAGGACGTCATGCTTGGCAGACTACCGGGCCAGCAGAAAAGAGGAAGACCCTCAAAAAGGTGCATTGACACAGTGGTTGCAACAATGAGCTCAAGCATAACGACGAACGTAAGGATGGCGCAGGACCGGGCAGTGTTTAGTTCTGTTGTGCATAGGGTCGCTATGAGTAGGAACCGACTCGACGGCACCTAACAACAACAACAGGGGTAAATAATAAGGTAACCAAAAGGAGACAAAGTATTCTACTCATCAAAATAAAATACAAGAAAAAAATACTCAGCAGAAACAAAATCAACAACAATGAATATGAGGAAAGGACTATGTATAATCTACTCAGCACATAAAATTAAGTGGGAAAAATAAACTGTTAACAACACACACAAAAAGACATCAAAATAATAACACTAAATTCATACATATCCATAATCACACTGAATGTAAATGGACTAAATGTACCAATAAAGAGACAGAGAGTGGCAGAATGGATTAAAAAACACGATCTGTCTATATGTGGCCTACAAGAGACACCTTAGACTTCGAGACACAAACAAACTAAAACTCAAAAGATGGAAAAAATATATCAAGCAAACAACAATCAAAAAAGAGCAGGAGTGGCAATGTTAATTTCTGACAAATAGGCTTTAAAGTTAAGTCCATCATAAAGGATAAGGAAGGACACTATATAGTGATTAAAGGCACAGTATACCAAGAAGATATAACCATATTTAATGTTTATGCACGCAACGATAGGGCTAAAAGATACATAAAACAAACTCTATCAGCATTGAAAAGGGAGATAGACAGCTCCACAATAATAGTAGGAGACTTCAACACATCACTTTCAGGAAAGGGTAGGACATCCAGAACGAAGATCAATAAAGACGCGGAAGATCTAAATGCCACAATCAACCAACATGACCTCATAGACCTACAGCAAACAAGTATACTTTCTTTTCTAGTGCACATGGAACGTTCTCTGGAATAGACCACATATTAGGTCATAAAGCAAGCCTTAGCAGAATCCAAAACATGTAAATATTACAAAGCATCTTCTCTGACCATAAGGCTATAAAAGTGGAAATCAATAACAGAAAAAACAGGGAAAACAAATCAAACTCTTGGAAACTGGACAATACCCTGCTCAAAAAAGATTGGATTATAGAAGACATTAAGGATGGAATAAAGGAATACATAGAATTCAATGAGAATGAAAACACTTCCTATCAGAAACTTTGGGACAGAGTGGAAGCAGTGCTCAGAGGTCCATTTATATCAATAAATACACACATACAAAAAAGAAGAAAGGGCCAAAATCTAAGAATTATCCCTACAACTTGAATAAATATAAAGAAAACAACAAAAGAAACCCTCAGGCACCAGAAGAAAACATTTAATAAAAATTAGAGCTGAACTAAATGAAATAGAAAACAGAAAAACAATTGAAAGAATTAACAAGACCAAAAGCTGGTTCTTTGAAAAAATCAAAAAATTGATAAACCATAGGCCAAACTCACAAAAGAAAAACAAGAGAGGAAACAAATAACCCGAATAAGAATTGAGATGGGTGATATTACAACAGACCCAACTGAAATTAAAAGAATCATATCAGATTACTATGAAAAATTGTACTCTAACAAATTGGAAAACCTAGAAGAAATGGATGAATTCCTAGAAACACACTATCTACTTAAACTAACACAAACACAGGTAGGACAGCTAAATTGACAGATAACAAAAGAAGAGATTGAAAAGATAATCAAAAAACTCCCAACAAAAAAAGTCCTGGCTCTGACAGCTTCACTGCACGGTTCTACCAGACTTTCAGAGAAGAGGTAACTCCACTACTAGTAAAGGTATTTCAGACCATAGAAGAGGACGGAATACTCCCAAACTCATTCTATGAAGCCAGCATATCCCTGATACCAAAACGAGCTGAAGACACCACAAAAAAAGAAAATTACAGACCTATGTTCCACATGAACTGATACGCAACAATCCTCAACAAAATTCTAGCCAATAGAATTCAACAACATGTCAAAAAAATAATTCACCATGACCAAGTGGGATTCATACCAGGTGTGCAGGGATGGTTCAACATTAGAAAAACAATTAATGTAATCCACCACATAAATAAATAAAAGACAAGAATCACGTGATTTTACCAACTGATGCAGAAAAGGCATTTGACAAATTCAACACCCATTCAGGATAAAAACTCTCAGCAAAACAGAAAAAGAAGGAAAATTCCTCAACATAATAAAGGGCATTTATACAAAGCCAACAGCCAACATCCTCCTAAATGGAGAGAGCCTAAAAGCATTCCCATTGAGATAGGGAACCACACAAGGATACCCTTTATCACTGCTATTATTCAACATTGTGCTGGAGGTCCTAGCCAGAGCAATTAGGCTAGATAAAGAAACAAAGGGCATCCAGATTGGCAAGGAAGAAGAAAAATTATATATATATATTTGCAGACGACATGATCTTATACACAGAAAACCCTAAGGAATCCTCCAGAAAACTACTGAAACTAATAGAAGAGTTCAGCAGACTATTGGGATATAAGATAAACATACAAAAATCAGAGGGTTAGGGTTTTAGGGTTAGGGTTATGTTTAAGGGTTAAGGGTTAGGTTTAGGGTCAGGGGTCGGGGTCGGGGTCGGGTTACGCTTAGGGGTTAGGGTTAGGGTTTAGGGTTAGGGTTAGTGTCAGGGTTTAGGGTCAGAGTTCGGGTTTAGGGTCGGGGTCAGGTTTAGGGTTAGGGTTAGCGTTGGGTTGGGATGGGTTGGGTTCGGTTAGGGTTAGGGTTTCGGGTTTCAGGTTGGGGTTGGGCTTGGGGTTGGGTTAGGGTTAGGGTTAGGGTCAGGGTTTTACGGTTAGGGTTAGGGTTACGGTTAGGGTCAGGGTTACGGGTTAAGGGTTAGGGTCAGGGCCACGGTCAGTGTGGGGGTTCGGGGTCGGGTTAGGGTTGGGTTTGGGGTTGGGTTTGGGGTTGGGGTTGGGGATTAGGATTGGGGTTAGGGTTGGGATTAGGGCTGCGGTTAAGTTTGTGGTTGGGTTGGGGTTGGGGTTGGGGTTACATTTGCGGTTAGAGTTACAGTTGTTAGGGTTAGGGATTAGGGTTAGGGTTAGGATTAGGGTTTAGGGTGAGGGTGAGGGTTAGGGTTAGGGTTTGGGGTTGGGGTTGGGGTTAGGGGTTCGGGTTCGGGTTTTGGGTTCGGGATCGGGTTTAGGGTTTAGGGATAGGGTTAGGGTTTAGGATTAGCTTTAGGGTTCAGGTTAGGATTAAAACCTCACAATACGGTGGCGTCTCGAGGCTTCGTGTCACGCAGTTCAGCAACTGAGGGCGTCACCCGTGCAGTCCACCGCCTCTCATACCGCACCGTATAGAGTATTCAGCGTTGGTTTTTGTCCTAATGTTAACGGTACATCGTAATTCCCGTACATCGCTCCTTCTTTCACCTTCAGTTACTACTTCATCCTCCAAAAAATAACTATATAGAAAAAAGAGACATGCATATCTATCTAGACATAACTGACCCCGGCTCACAAATACTAATTCCCACAATATCGTACCTAAAACAGCAGAAACTTTGACCAAATCAGCGACTACAAAAAGCCCAGCGGCCAAGAAAACAACAGCAGACAGACCGCGGAACCACGCGTTTCCAAGCGTCCTTGTAATCGGGTGATCGCCACATCTCTCCCCACAGTGCTTTATCAGGTTCCGAAGGGAGGTTCGCACAGCTTCTTTAACCTTGTAGTTGCATCGACACACGTAAGCACGGCTTGCGAAAAATGTTTCTGTAGGTATGTGTAACTCCAGGGATATCGTTTTCAAAATAACCTACGTCTGCTGGAACGCATCGGCGACGTTTCTGGACAGTCGTTTTGGTGTGGCCCTCTGATAGTGTCACCCGGTTGGGTCCGCTTCTCCACGACCCCCATCCCGTGACTTCACTGGGAAAAGCAGGTCAACTCCCTTAGGTAGTCACGTAGGCGCGCAGTCGGCCCGGGATAAATTTGCTCTCCTGGACCCACTGAGTTTGTCGCGGACTCATTCCCGGACTCACCTCCCTGACCCGCCTTCAGCTGCCGCCCAGGCTCCGGGCCCGCCTCCTTGCCGCCCGCGGCCGCCAGAGGGCGCAGCCCCCCCTCGAGAGCGCGGCCTGGTCCCCTCCAAGCGCCGGGAGCTCCCGGGCTTCCCGCTCCAGCCTAGGGCCTTCGTCATCCGCCCTGACCTGGGGAGCAGGCCTCTGCGGAGGGCCTTGACACCGCGCGGACCTCGTCGCCTCCTCTAGCTTTCCCTGACTCGCTTCTGGACACACTGAACCCCGTCTGAGCTATCCGCCCTCCCCCTCCCCAGACCAGCCCCCCACCCCTCGGAGGGACTAATTCACGCTGAACCCTCCGCTCTCCGCCTGGGGCCTTTGAAGGGCCGCGAGGGCTCAGGGCCTCTGAACTGCGGCGTCATCTCATCTTCAATCCCGGACAGCCCGGGATCGCCAAAGCTCAGGCTCAGGAGGGTTTTGGTTAAGGGTAGGCTTAGGGCTATAGTTCAGGTTAGGGCTGGGGGGGTTAGGGCTAGGGCTAGGGCTAGGGCTAGGATTAGGGCTAGGGCGAGGGTTAGGGTTAGTATTAGGGTGAGGGTGAGGGTGAGGGTGAGGTGCTAATTCACGCTGAACCCGCCGCTCTCCACCCGGGGCCTTTGAAGAGCCGCGAGGGCTTAGGGCGCCTAAGCTCCGGCGTCATCTCCTCTTCAGTCCGGACAGCCCGGGGTCGCCAAAGCTCAGGCTCAGGAGCCCAGAGGGAACGAAGCAAATAGTCTCCTGAGTCACACGTTCCTTCTTTTCTTCACTTCCCTTCTTGGTTGCTCCTTCCTTTAACCCATTGGTTCCCTTAAGAAACCCTTCTGACCGACGAAAATCAAGAGATTCGGTAATGCGCAAAGGTGGCCACGCTGTGGACACATCGGCCCCTTCCCAAGTGGTCAGCAAGCAATGAGGAGGCACAAAGGGTCAGACAGGCAGTGGCGGGCTGGTGGGACCAAATGCCTAGACGCCAGCAAAGGAAGAAACCGCAGGAGGAAGAAGAGCGGGCAGTATGACTTCATTCCTACTGGGCAAGTGGGGGAGTGCGTAGCCGTCTGGGACAGGGGTAGGAGCTTTGGACCATAGGAATGGGGCAGAGGCCCTGGAGAGGCACTTGTCATTTCCCAATCCTTTGTGCTCTGGAGATTTTTTGTTTCGCATGCATGTTCTCTGTGTTTCAGTAGCGGCATTTTGTTTTCTTTTTTATGGTTTCAATTATCTGTCTGTTCCACAAATGAACTCCTTCATCCAGCTCGATAATCTCTATCACCTTTCTGAGGCTACCACGTCCAACGACGATGGGAGGAGTCTCAGGTGAAAGACGCTAAGAAAGAGGCCTGGTGTTTATGTATAAAAACTTAATTATTAATAAGTTGGGCAAGTGTCTGGACAGATATGACCCAGAATATGTATACATTACTCCAAATACGTGCAACAGCAATCGCATCGATACACTTTCTTCGGCGATGGAATGGTGTTGCTCTAACGCCTTTCAGGCCATCTTCTGTGTGTTGAAAGTGACCCAAGGGAGACATCCGTTCACAGGGGGGCGGTTGCTCTGGGACGTAAACGGTGCCATCGTTCCTTCGGTGATAGCTGTGGAACAAACTGTCTTCCAGTTCCCAATTCCCACTCTCACACCTAAGGGAAAAGAAACATGTTAAAAAAAGAAAGAAAAGAAAAAGAAAAAAACTGTCCTTTTTAGAAAATCCCCTTATGAGTAGAGAGGGCGTCCGCTCTTTCTCTACACACCTACCTAATAATTTCCAATTTGAGGGCCCATCTTGCCAGAATGGAAAGAAGTTGAGATGTGTCCAAGGTAGGCCTATTTCCGTCGCCGGGATTCGCTTAGGATTTGTGGATTGCACAGACTGCCAGGGAGGCAATGATGGCAGGGAGGAGTTCCGATCAGTCGTGTGAAGGCTTTTGTTCATCTGGCTTTAGCCAATGGTTCCACCGCCTGGTGCCCCTGGTGCCTCCGGGGGCAGGACCGAGGAGCCTCCAAGGGATCAGGCACCCCACGACTTGAAGATGCACAGTCAGCGCTGCGTCCATGTGCTAGGTCCAAGTTTCCCAGAGTCTTATCTTTCTTCCCGCGTTCCTTCTGCTCCAGAACACCTCGTCGTGGCTGTCCAGCATCTCTTTCCATCGTACGGATTCGTCCTCAAGGGATAGATGCCTGGATGTGGGTTCGGTCAATCTTGCAGCGCGTCAAGCAGAGCCCGAAAGTCAATGTCGCCGAGGGAGAGTTCGAGTTGTGGAGGGTCCTCCTCCTGTGGATCCGCGTTCAGAAAGGTTTGGGACTTTCCCTGCAACTCTGGGGCGGAGAGGAGTTCATCTAAAAGGCTCTCGGTTTCCTGGCAGTCTTGGTCTGGTGGATGAGATGACCCTTGAGCCGATTGTGCCGGCTCTGGCCACAGGTGTGCCTCGGAGTGTCCGAGCTGCTGGAGTGTCTCTTGGCTGGTTTCCCATCGGGCAGTCACACCCTGGGCCACCTCACAGCCCCATTGTGTGAAGGGAGCTGTGACTTGCTGAGTCGGAGCCCGCCCTTGCGTCTTCGAATTGTCAGGCCGAGAAGGGTCTTGGGCGAGCCACCCTGCCGAGACAGCGTGTTGGTCGCGATCCTGGTAATTTCCTGGGTATTGGGGCCAGAAAGGAGCCTGAGGGTCTGACAGCCTGTCTCCCACAGTGGGTCCTGTTGGCGATTGGTTCAGGTGTGTCCCCGGCGCGTGAGAGGTCTCTGCTGTCTTCTTCACAATCAGGGCGGGCTGGTCCATCAACCTGGTGCTTGGCCGGCACAGCCCTGGGTGGTTTCCGACGGAAGAAACGGTGGAGGGGACTCAGTGAGAACAGGTAGGATGGCTTGGTTGCTGCTGGAAGGATGGGAGGGTGGGCCGAGAGGGTAGGTGCTCTGTACAGAGGACAGGTCGCTCTGGTCAAGTGGAAGCGTGGCCGCAGGAGTCGGGCTGTCTGCCAAGGACTTCGGCGGTGCACTCGCGCTCTGCACCGGCTTCCGAGCTCTTCGGTTCTGAAACCATACGGGAATTCGGGATCGCGGAAGGCCAGTTCGTTGAGCCAGTTCTTCCTTGGCCTCGTTACCAGGGTACCGGTTCTTCTCGAAGGCCTCGACTAGGAGACTCGTTTGCGATCTGGTGATGCGTGTGCGTTTTCGTCTGGCCGCTTTGGGGAAATTTTCCGGAGACCAAGGCTGAGGCTCTCCCTGTCCCTGGGAAGGCTCTTCTTCGGAGGCCTGTCCAGAGGCCGAGCGGCTCTTCCTTCGGTGACCTGCTCTGCGGTTTCCGAACCAAGTCTGAATGCGATCCTCCGCGATGCCGGTTTCTCTGGCGAGTTCTTCTCTGGTAGTTATACCAGGGTAGGGGTTCTGTTCAAACGCTGCTTGCAGGGTCTCTCTTTGACTGGGCTTCAAAACCAACCTCTCTCGTCGGCCTCGTGGATTTTGAGAGCGACTCGAAGCGCCGGTCGGATCCATCTGGGCAAGTCAGCCGGACTGCACGGAGACTCGCGGCCAAGTCAACAGCTCCCAGAAACACAGGACTCAGCCACACCCGGAATGCTTTGCGCAGCAAAGGAAGGCCCCAAGACCCATGTGGAAAATCACCTGACCCACGGGAGTCCTTCATTAAGTACCTGAGGCCTTGGAGGAAAGCTTTGAAGGGCAGGATGACTCACTCCTAAGTGGAAGTAGAGATTTTATCAGGGGATTTGGCAACGGTCGTCCTATTAGTGTGTTGCGTCAGAGGAATGCATTTCCAATGGAAGGATTTTTCAGCACCTTGTCAGGTCGGTGGGGGCTGGGGGACGGGACTGAGATTCCCGGGCGCCTTAGTTCGCTGGTGCCGCCCTGACAGAACTAGCACCCGTGCGTGGCTTTGACAAACAGAAATGTATTCTTTCACAGCCGACCAGGCGACGAGTCCCAATTCAGGGCGCCAGCGCCTGGGGAAGGAGTTCCCTGTCTGTCAGCTCTGGGTGAAGGCCCTAGTCATCAGTCATCTTCTGGTCTACGAGCTGCTCAGTGCAGGGACCCGAGGTCCGAAGGACGCGCTCTGCCTCTGCCTCTTCTTCCTTGGCGCCCACTGGTCCCTCTCCTCTCTGCTAGCTTCTCTCTTTTCTGTCTCAAAAGGGACTGCCTGACCATACAACCTAATCCTGTACCTTGCCTCCTCCCTCATTGACATAACCGCCGCCTGTGCTCCTGCCTCATTAACATCATAAAAGCCATCATACAGGGCAGGATTTGGATCCCCTGGGCTAATTAGGACAGATGACAAATCCCAGAAGGACCAGGCAAGTCTGGGAATCCTGGATTTCTTGGATTCTCAGGCTGCCAAGGGTCTTGGCCCCGCAATCCTGCCAGACGGTGAGTTGATTGTGATCCTAGCGATATCCCGCCTATTAAGGCCAGGAGGGACTCTGAGTTTCTGATAGCCTCTTTCCCACAGACGGTTCTATTGGCGGCAGATCCGCGCCTCCCCCAAGGTGGTTGCCCCCACCCCGCCCATCGCCTTAGCAGGATGAGCTCCCTGCCCCGCTGGCTGGTGCGCCTACACATCCCGCCGCTAGTGGAGCTGGTTTGGGGCTTTGGGGGGAGGGCGGGCCCGGCGGGTACCCTTGCGTGTGCGGCCCACGCCCCTCCCTCCCGAGTCCTCTCTCCGTCGCCTTCTCTCTCTTCTCCTCTCGGGTTGGCAATGCCTGGATAATTGGACTGAACGCACCGTTGTACGGAGGGTTAGTCAGGATTATTTTGACACAATCAGTGTCCCATTCCACGGTTTGTTCCAAAGAGAACGCCGTTGATGTCGTCCTGGGGAAGGGATGGAGACCCGCTCTCTTTTGGAAAATCCTTTGGCACCGCCAGGTGCAGCTGGCTGATCCGCTTGCCCGGGAGACGTTCTGTCTTGGGAGCAATAAAGAAATGAATAAGTAAATACGTAACCGGATTACTCATTTGAAACAAAAGAAAAGGAAATGAGATTAAAATGTTACAATACGCTGGCGTCTCGAGGCTTCGACTTGGCCCTCTGCTGCTCCACAGCCTCCGCTGGCACACTGCATGTGCATCACTTCTCCGAAGACAAGGCTGAAATGTGGGCATCCAGGGCCCCAGCAGTCCAGAGTGTACAGATGGTGGCATATGGATTACCTCTTTGTCACGTATGGGAGGGAAGCCTGGGCCCTAGAGTGGCTCCACTAGAGCTCCACGAACTCAACTATTTTCCCTGACCTTTGGCCCGTGCCCTCGTGAGTGTGTGATCTGTAGTTACACTTCTCCTCCGACCACTCTGAATCCTCCACCTGAGGGTACCTGAGTGTGGAAATCAACATCTATCAATGGCTGAAGTGTCACAGGTCACTAGGTGTCTAGGCTCAGGCTGACCTTGGCTGTCTTCTGCCCAGGCAAGGAGCCTAATCTTTCAACGGAAATGAGGACACGTGGTCAGTAGCCGACATCCTGTCTTTCATCCATACAGCGGTCTCGATGAGGGTAAAGAGGCCATTTAGGCCAGTTGAAGGCTGAGTGCGAGGCCTAAGGCTTCTTTCCCAATCACCTTGGAGAAAGCCACCGGAAGGCTGGGTGGAACTTCTGACGGGGACGAGTCACAAACACTGAGCCAATAGGAGAGGTCCAGCGTAACTGGCCAGTTCCGCAGAACCCTCCATTTTACCCATGGATACACAACAGACCTTTCGGTCTTTGGCCACAAAATCGAGGGCACCTAGGAAATAACTTCACAGTAGGCCACGCCTGATGCGTACAAGATGGAAACACTGGGTTAGGAGACAGGTACCTCTTTCCCACTTACGCTAGGGTATCAATAGAGAAGGCGCCCTTCCTCAGCATCTATGGCCCCTCTCTGTATGTGTTCATTCCGAGAAATCTCTTCATTCTACCCCTGAGACACATCGCAAGTATGAGGGTCCTGAGAGATTGCCTGGAGATGAAAAAGGGGAGGCTTCTGCCTCTACAGCTTCCCCGTGGGTAGAGAATAGCAGGTAGTCTCTCTGGAAGGTCTTAGCTTCTGTTGATTGACATGGGCAATACAGTAGTGGCGGACCCCGGCCAGGTGGAACTTGTGGGCAGATGCAACCTCTCCGGTGAAGAATAATTCTGCTGGTGTCTTGTACGGTGAAAACCTAGACCTGCCAAGTGGGATGGGTAGAGAACATTGACCCACACCCGCCAGGGGCCTTTCCTGGGACTAATGATCCCCACCTGGTCTCAATGTCTTCGCCCTCTCAGCACACACCTTTCCTGCACAAATAATCCTGCCTTTCTCCGTCAGTGCCTTATCCTACCAGGAAAAAAAGCATGCTGCTCAAAAAGGACGATGCCAGGGAAATCGAAGGGACACTGCCATTTTCCATATGTTTCCTATCAACATGTCACCACCTCCGGTGCAAAGCTGTGTATGTGGTCGGGTTCTGAAGGCAAGGTTGAAATCCTGGCAGCCTAGGCCCTTGTAGTCCAATGGTTTATGTACTTGGGGACCTGGATGAGCTGTTTGCCCCATACAGGAGGGATCCTTGGCCCCTTCATGGGCTCGCCATTCAGCTCCACGAGGTCCACTACTGGCCCTGGCCTTTTCTTTGGCTGCTGCCCCATTGAACGTGTGCTCCAGAGCAATGTTTCTCCACCCATCACTATCATTCTGCCACCAGGGGATATGTGAGTGTAGGAGTCACTATGTGTCACTGACAGCAGTGTCACAAGTCACTAGACTTCCGGGTACTAGCTGACCTAGGCTCCCTTCTGCCCCAGGCAAGGTCCTGAATCCATTATCCCAGATGCTGACACCTGGGCACTGGCGAAAATTAATTTTTATCAACACAGAGGTCTGAGTGAGGGTCAGAAGGCCAGGTAGGTGAAGTGAAGGCCAGGTGGGCGGGGCTAAGGCTTCTTTGCCATCACCATGGAGACAGTCTCCCCACCGGAAGAGTGGGCGGAGCTTATGATGGGCCTGGTGAGAAGACTGATCCAATGGCAGAGATCCGACCCACCAGAAAGATGACACAGGGCCCTCCTTTGTGACCTAGGACACCTAGTAGCCACAGGATTTGAGCACAGCGCTACGCAGGCACAAGGGAGCCCCTGGTGTGGACTGCTTCAGGGCATTGGAAGAGCAGGCCAGGTACCTCTTTCCCACTTTCCTGAAGATATCAGTACGCAAGGCATCCCCACTCAGCATCTCTTGCCTCTCTCTGTATGTGTTCATTCTCGGAAATCTCTTCCTTCTCCCCGTTGTCACTTCACACCTTGGAGTTCCTGACAGAGTGCCTAGAGACCAAAGAGCAAAGGGGGAAGGCCTCTGGCTGTACTGCTTCCCCATGGGCAGAGAAGATCTGGTAGTATATCTGGAAGCTCTAGAGAGTAGTGCTTGATTGGGGAGCTGCATCACGGGTGGACCCTGTCCAGGTGAAGCTTGCTGACATGTGACAACCTCTCCGGAGACTACTAATTCCACTGATAACAGTGTATGCAAATACCCGGCTGAGTGCCATGGGCAGAGAACATTGACACATACCTGCCAGAGGCCTATCCTGGGTCTGAAGAGTCCACCTTGGTCTCCAGCGACTCATCATCTCAGCACACACTTTGCCTGCACACATGGAATCCGCCTCTCTCTACGAACGCCTTCTCCTGCTAGGAAACACGGGATGTCACTTAGCCAAAGGAGAGCACATGCAAAGTCAACTGAAGCCCCCGTTTTCAAGATTTTGCTCTCTGCCGGGCCACAGCCTCTGCTGGCACACTGCATGTGCTTCAGGTCTCCGAAGACAAGGCCGAAATCCGGGCATCCAGGACCCCAGCAGTCCAGAGTCTGCTGATGGTGGCATATGGATTACCTCTTTGTCACGAACAGGAGGGAGACCTGGGGCCTGGACTGGCTCCGCTAGAGCTCCACAACCTCAGTTATTTTCCCTGACCTTTGGCCCATGCCCTTGTGAGTGTGTGATCTCTAGTTACACTTTTCCTCCAACCACTCTGAATCCGCCACCTACGGATACATGAGCGTGGAAATCAACATCTATCACTGGATGCAGTGTCACAGGTCACTAGGTGTCTAGGCTCAGGCTGACCTTGGCTGTCTTCTGCCCAGGCAAGGAACCTAATCCTTCAAAGGCAATGAGGACACTTGGTCACTGGCCGACATCATTTCTTTCATCCGCACAGTGTTCTGGATGAGGGTAAAGAGGCCATGTAGGCCAGGTGAAGGCTGAGTGCGGGGCCTAAGGCTTCTTTCCCAATCACCATGGAGACAACCACCAGAAGGCTGCCCGGAATTTCTGACCGGGATGAGTCACAAACACTGAGCTAATAGGAGAGGTCCAGCCCAACCGGCCAGTTCCTCAGATCCCTCCATTTTACCCATGGACACACAATGGCCCCTTCTGTTTTTGGCCACAAAATCGAGGGCACCCAGGGAATAACTTCAGAGTAGGGAACCCCTGATGTGAATAGTTTTGACACACTGGGCAGCAGGCAGGTATCTGTTTTCCACTTAGGCTAGGGTATCCGTAGGAAAGACGCCCTTCCTCAGCATCTATAGCCCCTCTCTGTATGTGTTCTTTCAGAGAAATCTCTTCATTCTACCCCTGAGACACATCACAAGTATGAGGGGTCTCAGAGAGAGCCTGGAGATGAAACAGGGGAGACTTCTGGCTATACCACCTTCCCGTGGGTAGAGAATAGTAGGTAGTCTCTCTGGAAGGTCTTAGCTTCTGTTGATTGACATAGGCAATAGGGTAGGGGCGGACCCTGGCCAGGTGGAGCTTGTGGGCAGATGCAACCTCTCTGGCGACGAATAATTCCGCTGCTGCTTTGTATGGTGAAAACCTCCCCCCACCACGTGGGATGGGTAGAGAACATTGACCCACACCTGCCAGTTGCCTCTCCTGGACTAAAGATCCCAACCTGGTCTCAACGTCATCACCCTCTCAGCACACACCTTTCCTGCACACATAATCCTGCCTTTCTCCATCAGTGCCTTATTCTACTAGGAAAAAAATCGTGCCACTCAAAAAGGCCGATGCCAGGGAAATCGAGGAGACAGTGCCATTTTCCAAATTTTTGATGTCTACCTATCCCCGCCTGCGGTGGAATGCTGCGTATGTGGCCAGGCCCCGAAGGCAGGGCCAAAATCCTGGCAGCCTGGGCCCCAGCAGTCCAACCCTTTATGGACTTTGTGACACGGATCACCTGTTTGCCACATACAGGAGGAATACTTGGCCCTTCACTGGCTCGCCATTCAACTCCATGACGTCCACTACCCGCCCTGGCCTTTGCTTTGGCCGGTGCACCATTGAAAGTGTGCTCCACAGCAATGTTTCTCCACCCATCACTATCATTCTACCACCAGGGGATATGTGAGTGTGGAAGTCACCATTTGTCACTGGCAGCAGTGTCGGAAGTCACTAGACTTCCAAGTATCCGCTGACCTAGGCTGCCTTCTGCCCCAGGCAAGGTCCCAAATCCTTTATCCCAGATGCTGACACCTACAGACTACAGAACATAGAAGATAGAACATAGATGAAAATAGAATATTGACAAATATGGAATAGCATATACACTATTGAAGAGTATAGAATAGAGAAAGTCGAAGAATATAGATAACAAAATATAGAGGAATATAGAATGTAGAATGGAGAGTATTAGATTGTAGAAGATGGAGATTAAAAGGTAGAATATACAATAAAAATATAGAATATAGAAAAAGATAGAATTCAGAAAAATTTAGCATACAAAAGGTAGAACACAGAAAAAATGGAATATAGAATGTAGAACATAGAATATGGAATAGAGAATAAAGAATATTGAAAAATTTAAAACGTAGAATGTAGAATATAGAATTAGAATTTAAAATATAGAATATATCAGACAGAATATAGATTATAATAGATTGTAGAATGTAGAATAAGAATTTAGAAGATTATGAAATGCAGAACATAGAAGAATATAAAATATAAAATGCAGAATGTAGGATATGTAATATAGAATGTAGAATTCAGAAGAATATAGTATATAAAAAATATAGAATATAGAACATCAAATATTTAATATGGAATACAGAGTATGGAATACAGAACATAGAAAATTATAGAATAGAGTATGTACAAAGTAAAATACAGAATATAAAATATAGAATAAAGACCATAGAATATAGACGATTATAGAATAGAGAAGATTCTGGAATATAAAATGTAGAAGTAAATATAGAATAAACAAGATGGAATATAAGAGAATATAGAATGTAGAATATAGTATACAGAATATGGAATATAGAATACAGAAAATTATAAAAATATAGAATATAGAAAACAACATTGAATATACAATACAGACAATGGAATATTGTAAAATATAGAATTTGGAATATAGAATGTAGAATACAGAATATAGAATCAAAAATACATAATATAGAGAATATACATTATAGAATAAAGAAGATTATGGAATATAGAATGTAGAATGTAATATACAGAATATACAATATAGAAGAATATATGAGACAGACTGTTGAAGAATAAAAAATAATAATAAAGAGTATAAAATGTAGAATGTAGACTACAGAAAATTATATAGAAAAAGAACATTGAATATAGAACACAGAGTATGGAATATAAAATATAGAATATATAGAGTACAGAAGAATATAGAACATAGAATATAGAATGTAGAATACAAAATATAGAATATAAAATAAAGTATAAAGAATACAGAATATAGAATATAGAAGAAAATGGAATATAGAATGTAAAATACAGAATATACAGTATAGAAGAATATAGAATACAAGATAGAAGAATATAGAATATAGAAGGAAGAATGTAAAATATGGAATATAGAATACAGAAAAATATAGAATATAGAAGAATATGGAAGAACATGGAATTTAGAATATAGAATACAGAACATAGAATATGGAAGAATTTAAAATATAGAATGCAGAATGTAGAATATAGAATATGGAATACGAAATACGCAATATAGAATATAGAAGAATATTGTATGTAGAAAAATATACAATATAGAACATCTAATATAGACACACAATATAGAATACAGAGTATGAAATATAGAATATACAAAAATATAGACTATAGAGAAACATAGAACATAGATTATAGAATATAGAGAATTTAAAATAAAGAATATAGAATATGGAACATAGAACACTGAAGATAGAAGATAGAATACAGAATATAAAAGAACTTTGAAAACAGAAGAATATAGTGTATAGAGGATTTGGAATAAGGAAGAATATAGAATATACATTATAGAAGATTATAGCATAAAGAATACAGAATACAGAAGAAAATAGAATATAAATTTAGAATATAGAATACAGGAGAATATAAAATGTAGAATGTAGAATACACAATAGAGAATGCAAAATATAGAACGAAGAATTTAGGAGAATATAGATTGTAGAATATAGAAGATTATAAATTATACAATATAAAATATTATGGAATATAGAATGTAGAATGTAAAATATAGAATATAGGAGAGTATAGAATATGGAATATAGTAGAATATAGAATGTTGACTACAGTATAAAGCATATGGAATACAGAATACACAAATATATAAAAAAAGCTTTTTTTAATAGCATGGTAAAAATATGGAAAATAGAAGATTGAATATAGAACATAGAATATAGAAAAATCTAGAATCTAGAAGAATATAGAATGTAGAATATAGAAGATTTTAGAATATAGAATTATAATATACAATATGGAGTATAGAATACAGAAGAATATAGTATAGAGAAAAATGTAGAATAAAGAACATAGAACATCGAATATAGAATGGAGAATATTGAATATAGGATATAGGAAAATCAAAAATATAGAAGACCATAGAATTTAGAATGTGGAATACAGAATACAGAAGAATATAGAACATAGAACACATAAAACCGAAGATGGAATACTAAATATAAAAGAACATAGAATATACAAGAATATATAGAGTATAGAAGAATATAGATTATAGAATATACATTACAGAAGAATATAGAATAATATAGAACACAGAATGTAGAAGAATAAAGAATATAAATATAGAATATAGAAGAATATAGAATACAGAATATGGAAAAATAGAGAATATATAAGAATATCAGTACAGTATAAAGAAGAATGTAGAATATACATTATAGAAGAATATAGACAATAGGAAACTATACAATACAGAATATAGAAGAATATAGCATATAGAAGAACATAGAATATAGAATTTGTTATATAGAATGTAGAATACAGAATATAGAATATAAAATATAGAATAAAGACTACAGACTATAGCAGAATACAGATTATAGAATATAGAAGATCATGGAACATAGATTGTAGAATGTAAAATATAGAATAGAGAATGTAGAATATAGCATATAGAATATGGAGTATGGAACATAGAATATGCCATACAGAAGAATATAGAATATAGAACATAGAACTTTGAATATACAATATAGAATACAGAGAATGAAATACAGAACTTTGAATATGGAAAAATATAGAAATAGGATATAAAGGAATATGGAATATAGAAGAATATAGAACTAAGAATGTAGAATATAGAATACAGAAGAATTCAGAATGTAGAATATGGAATAAGGCATATAAAATATAAAGGCATATAGTATATAGAAGAGCATAGAATATACAATACAATACAGAATATAAAAGAAAAAAGAAGATAGAATACAGAGTAAAGAAGAATATAGAGTATAGGAGAATATAGAATATACATTATGGAATACAGAATATTGAAGAATATAGAACACAGAATATAGAAGAATATAAAAAATTTTATATAGAAAATAGAATATAGATTATAGAATATGGCATATAGAATATAGAAGAATATAGAATGTAGACTATAGAATATGGAATACAGAATATAGAAGAATATAATATATAGTAGAATATAGAATATAAAATATAGAACATAGAATATCAAATACAGAATACAGAGTATGGAATATAGAATATAGAAGAGTATAGAATATAGACGAACATAGAATTTAGAATGTAGAATATAGAAGAATTTAGAATAGTGTTGCATGTAGAATATGGAATATGGAATAAATAATATAGAATATGGAAGAATATGATATATAGAAGAACATACAACATAGAAGATAGAATACAGAATATAAAAGAATATAGATTATAGGAGAAGGTAGAACACAGAATACAGAAGAATATAGAATATCAAAGAATATAGAATGTAGAACATAGAATATATGCCAGAATATAGAATACACAAGACAGAAGATAGAACATAGAAGAATATAGAATATTGATGAATACAGTATATTGACTATAGAATACAGGATATAAAAAAACAGGATATAGGACATACAATATAGAAGAATACAGGATGTAGAAGGTAGAATATATTTTAAAGAATGTAGAATGTAGAGTGTAGAGCATAGAATATGGAATATAGAATATACAAGAATACAGAATATAGAGTTTAGAATGTATAGTACAGAATATAGAATATACAATTCAGAATAGAGAATAGAGAAAAATAGAGTATAGAAAAATTTAGAATATAGAAAGTAGAATATAGAATAATACAGAATATAGAATGTAGAATATAGAATACAGAACACAAAATATAAACAAGAGAAGAATAAAGAATATAGAATAATTCAGAATATAGAATGCAGACTATAGACTATACAATACAGAATACAGAATGTAGTATATGGAATAAAGAATATAAAATAAAGAAGAATATAGTATATAGAAAATATAGACTATTGACAAATATGAAATATAGAATATAATATGTAAAATGTGAAACAGAAGAATATAGAATACAGAATATGGAATATAGAGGTATATAGATTATACAATAAAGAAGCATATAGAGTATAGATACAGAACATAGAAGAGAGAATATAGAATTCCAAAGAATATAGATTATAGAATATAGAAGTATATAGAATATACAAAATTTAGAATATAGAATGTAGAGTGAGAATATAGAATATAGAAAACATTAGAATGTAGAATATAGCATATAGAAGAATAAAGATTATAGAATATAAAACATAGAATGACAAAGCAGAATATAGAGTACAGAATATAGAAAATAGAATATAGAATATAGACGAATATAGAACATAGACGAATATAGAATTTAGAATGTAGAACAAAGAATATAGAATATAGAAGAATATAAAATATACAAGAATGCAGAATGTAGAATACAGAATATAGAAGAATGTAGAATATAAAATATGGAATATGCTATACAGAATGTAGAATATAGAATTTGGAAGATAAGATATAGATTATAGAAGAATATAGTATAGAGAAGGATATAGAATATGGACGAATATAAAATATAGAACAATATAGAATAGAGAATGTACATTATAAAAGAATATACAATACAGAAGAATACAGAATATAGAAGATAATAGAACGTAGAATATAGAATAAAGATGACAGAACATGGAAGATAGATTATAGAAGAATATAGAACAGTGATGAATATGGTATATATAATATAGGATATGGAATACACTATACAGAATAAAGAATATAGAATGTAGAATACAGATTATAGAATACAGAAGAATATAGAAAATAGAATGTAGTATGGAGAATGTAGAATATAGAAGAAAATAGGATATAGAGTTTAGAATGTAGAATATAAAATAAAGAATATAGAATTCAGAATACGGAATATACAGGAATATAGAATACAGAAAAATTTAGAATATAGAATTAGAATATGAATATACAATATAGAAGAATACAGAATATAATATGTACAACATAGAAAATAGAATAAGGTATTTAGAATATAGAATATGGAATATTGAATATAGAAGGATATAGATTATAGAACACAGAAGAATATAGAATGTAGAAAGTAGAATATAGAAGAATATAGAATATGGTATATAGAAGAATATAGAATATGGTATATAGAAGAATATAGAATACAGAATATGGACTAAGGAATATAGAATATTGAACTAAGTACATAGAAGAATATGGAATACAGAATATTGACGAATATTGAATATAGAAGAATATAGATTTTAGAACACAGAAGAATCTACAGTATAGAGAACCGAATATAGAATGTAGAATTTAGAACACAGAAGATGGAGTATAGAAGAATATAGAATATTGACAAAAATGGAATATAGACTATGGAATACAGATTGCAGAAGAATGTCTTATACACAAAAATATAGAATATCAATAAAAATGGAATATAGAATATAATATGTAAAATGTACAACATAGAAGAATGTAGAATGTTGTATATACTATATAGTATATACAACACAGAACATAGACTGTAGAAGTACATAGATTATAGCATATAGAAGTATATAGAAAATAGAATTTAGAATATAGAACATAGAATAGAGAATAGAGAAGAATATAGATTTTAGAATATAGAAGAATAAAGAATGTAAAATATAGGATACAGAATATAGATTATAGAAGAATACAGAATATAGAAAAATTTAGAATATAGAATGTGAGTGGAGAATATAGAAGAATCTAATAGAATGTAGAATATAGAAAACAGAAAAATTTAGAATGTAAAATGCAGTATATAGTATATACAATATAGAATAAAGAATACAGAACAGAATGTGGATTATAGAATATAGAGTACAGAACATAGAATACAGATCACAGAAGAAAGAAAACAAAAAATATAGAATATAGAACATTGATGAAAATAGAATATACAATATACAAGAATATAGAACATAGAGTTTAGAAGTATATAGATTATAGAGTATCAAGGAATATAGAATATTGAATGCACAATGAAGAATATAGAAAAATATAGATTATAGAATACAGAAGGATATAGAATGTAGAATATACAATATAGAAGAATATAGAATACAGAATGAAGAATGTAGAATATAGGATATAGAATACAGAGTATGGAACATACAATATAGACTATAGAAGAATATGGAATATAAGATATAAAATATTGAAAATAGAAGAATACAGAATATAGAATGTAGAAGAATATAGCTTCTAGAATATAGAATGTAGATTATACAATATAGAATACAGAATATAGACGAATATAGAACATAGAAGAATATAGTATATAGAAGAATATAGAATATACAATTAGAACATAGAAGATAGAATATAGAAGAACAGAATATAGAATGTGGAATATAGAACATAGAATATAGGATATAGAATATAGAAGAGTATAGATTATAAATTACAGAAGAATATAGAATATAGACAATAATATAGAAGAATAGAGAAAAATAAAGAAAATAGAAGAATATAGAATGTAGACTGTTGAATATAAAATATAGTAAAAAAAGTATATAGAATACAGAATCATACAGATTATACAATATAGAATCATGGAATATAGAGAACAGAACATAGAATATAGATTATAGAATCTAGAACACAAAAGATAAAAGATAGAATATAGAAGAACATAGAATATTGGATATTCATGAAAATGGAAATACAATATAAGATATAAAATAATCAGTATAGAAGAATATAAAATATACAATGTAGAAGTAGATTATAAAATATAGAATGTAGAGTATAGAATATAGAAGAATATAGATTGAGGAATGTAGAATATAGAATAGAGAAGAATATAGATTACAGAATATAGAAGTATATAGAATGTAGAGTATAGAATATAGAATACCGTTTATGGAATATGAACTATAGAATGTGGAAGAATATAGTATACAGAAGAATATAGAATACGGAATTACGACATATATGGAATACAGAATAACATATATAAAATGTACAATATAGAATACAGAACACAGAATGCAGAAGTACATAGATTATAGAATATAGAAGAATTTAGAATATGGAATGTAGAATAGAGAATACAGAAGAATATACATTATAGAATATAAGAGAATACAGAATATAGAATATAGAATGTAGAACACAGAACACAGAATATAGCCTATAGAAGAATATAGAATATAGAAAAATTTTGAATATATAATGTTGAGTGTAGAATATAGAGTATAGAATACAGAATATAGAATGCATAATGTGGAATATACAATATAGAATAATATAGTGTAGAAAAGAGAATATAGAATGTAGAATATAGAATATCAAAGAATATAGAATATACACTGTAGCATATAGAATATACAACAATATAGATTAAATAATATCAAAAATATAGAATGTAAAATATAGAAGAATATAGAATACAGAATATGGGATATAGAATATTGAAGAATATAGAATATAGAACAGAACACAGAAGACAGAATACAGAATATAAAAGAAAATAGAATATAGAATAATGTAGAAAATGAAATCTAGAATATAGAAGGATATAGAATATAGAGAAATATAGAATACAGAAGAATATAGTGTATATAATATAGAAAAATATAGAATATAGAAGAATACAAAATATAGAATAGAGAAAATAGAAGAATATAGAATATAAAATATAGAAGAATATGGAATGTAGAATATACATTATAGAAGATTATAGTATACAGAATGTAGAAGAATGTAGAATGTGGAATATAGAACCCAGAAAACAGAAGAATATAGAATGTAGGATCAAGAATCTAGAAACTAGAATATAGAATATAGCATATAGTTGAATATAGAACATAGAATATAGAATATAGAAGAGTATAAAATATAGAATTTACAAAGCAGAACGTGGAATATAGAATACAAAATATAGAAGAATATACAGAAGAAATTAGAATGTAGAATGTATAATATACAAATTAGAAAAATATTAGATTATAGAATATGGAAGAATACAAAATATAGAACACAGATTATAGAAAAATATAGAATATAGAAGAATACAGAATGTAGAATATAGAATACAGAAGAATATATTATATAGAAGAATATAGAATATAAAAGAATATAGGTATTGAATATAGAAGAATATAGAATTATATAGAATATGGAATATAGAGTATAGAATGTAGATGTGTATAGAATGTAGAATAATATAGAATACTGAATATACAGGAATATACAATATAGAAAATTATAGAATATAAAAGAATATGGAATATATATTATAGAAGAATTTAGAATACAGAAGAATATACAATGCAGAATGTAGAAGAATATAGCATATAAAATATAGAATATAGAATGTGGAATATAGCATATAGAGGAATATGGAATACAGACTGCAGAATGTAGAAGATAGAATGTAGAAGAATATGGTATATAGAATATATGATATAGAAGAATATAGATTGTAAGATTATTGAAGAATATACAAGGTAGATTATAGAATATAAAAGAATATAGATTATAGAACACAGAATATAGAGTTTACAATGTAGAATATAGAATAAAGAATATAAAATACAAAAAGTAGAATATGCAATATAGAAGAACATAGACTAGAATGTAGAATGTGGAACACAGAACATAGAATACAGAATAGAGAAGAATAAAGAATACAGAAGAATTTAGAATATATAATAAGGCTGTAGAATATAGATTATAGAATATAAAAGAGCATTGAATATAGAGCACAGAACACACAATATAGAATACAGAACATAGAAGTTAGAAGATAGAATATAGGATATTCACGAAAATGGAATATAGAAAACAATATAAGTCATAAAATATACAGTATAGAAGAATATAAAGAATATAGAATGTAGAATATAAAATATACATTATATAACACAGAATTTAAAAGTATATAGATTATAATAGAATACAGAAGAATGTAAAATATAGAGCATAGAATATAGAGGAATACAGATAATAGAAAAGAGAATATAGAATATTAAATATGGTAGACTATAGAATATGGAATATACAATATAGTATATAGAAGAATATGGAATATTGACAAATATAGAATTTAAGATATAAAATATACAATTTAGAAGAATAAAAAATAAAATACAGAATACAGACTGTAGAAGTATATAGGTTATAGAATATAGAAGAATATAGAGTATACAACGTAGAATGTAGAATAAGGAATATAGAATAAAGAACAGAGAATATAGAATATAGAAGAATGTGGAATACAGTTTATGGAACACAGAATATACAAGAATATAGTATATAAAAGAATATAGAACACAGGACATCAAACAGAATATTGATTATAAAGTTTAGAATGTAGAATATAGACGAATAAAAAATACAGAAGAATATAGAATAGAGTATAGAAGAAAATAGATTATAGGATATACAAAATAGATGTAGAATGTGGAATATAGAATATAGAAGTACAGAGAATATAGCAGAATATGGAATATAGAAGAACATAGAATAGAGGAGAATATAGAAGACAATAGAATACAGGACACAAAAGAATATAGAAAATAGAAGAAAATATAATATCAAATATAGAAGAATATAGAAGACAATAGAAGATAGTAGATAGAAGACAGAAGATGATAGGAGATAGAAGATTGAACATAGAACACAGCAGGAAGAATATCAAATATAGAATATAGAAGAATATAGACTATACAGCACAGAATATTTAATATAGAATATAGAAGAATATTAAATACAGAATTTAGAATGTAGAATATCGAAGAATATAGAGTACAGAATATAGAAGATAGAATATAGAAGAATATAGAATATTGAAGAATATGGAATATAGAACGTAGGATACAGAATATAGAAGAATATATAATAATATAGAATATAGAGTGTAGAACATAGAATATAGAAGAATGTAAAATATAAAATGCAGACTATGAATAAAGAATACAGTATATAGAATAATATAGAACAAAGGAGAACACAGAACATAAAATATAGACTATAGAAGAATATAGATTATAGCATACAGAAGAATATAGAATGTAGAAAGTGAAATACAGAATATAGAAAATATAACATAGAATATAGAATATAAAATGTAGACTATAGAATATGGAATATAGATTTTAGTATATAGAAGAATACAGAATAAAGAATGTAGAATGTAGAGGATAGAATATAGAAGAATATAGAATACAGAAGAATATGGAATAAAGAATATGGACTATAGATCTAGAAGAATATAGAACATACAACATAGAATATTGAATATAGAATGTGGGATATAGAATATAGAATAAAGAATATAGAGGTATATAGAATATAGAAGAATATAGGATATAGATATAGAAGAGTATAGAATATAGGAGGATATAGATTATACAAGAATATGGAATATAGAATAATATAGGATATACAATATAGAATAAGGCAGAATATAGAATATAGAAGAAGAATGTAGAATATTGAAGAATATAGAATTTAGAACGTAGAATATAGACTATAGTATTTAGAATGTAGAATATCGAATATAGAAGACTACAGAATGTGAAATGAAGAATATAGAATGTAGAATATAGAAGAATATAGATTATAGCATATAGAGGAATATAGAATATGGCATGTAGAGTGTGGAATATAGTGTATACAATGTGGTAGAATATAAAATATAAAAAATGGAAGTGTATAGAATAGAGAATGCACAATATTGAATATAGAATACGGAATATAGAATATATAAAATAGAACAGTATAGTTTGTAAAATATGGAATGTAGAGTACAGCATATAGAATAAAGAACATAGAGAATAGAAGATAGGATACAGAAGAGTACGGAATATAGAATATTGATGAATATAGAATATAAGACATAAAATGTACAATATAGAAGAATATAGAATACAAAATATAGAATATAGAAGTATAAAGATTATAGAATATAGATAAATATAGAATGTAGATTATAGAATATAAAATATAGAATGTAGAAAATAGAATATGGAGTATAGAATACGGAACATAGAAGAACATAGTATTTAGAAGACTATAGAATATTGATGGATATGGCAAAAAGAATATAAGAAATAAAATATACAATATAGAAGAATATAGAATACAGGATGTACAAGTATATAGATTATAGAAAATAGAATATAGAATGCAGAATGTAGAATATAGAATACAGTACATAGAATAGAGAATGTAGCAGAATATAGATTACAGAATATAGAAAGTAAATGTAGAATAGAGAATAGAGAATAGAGAAGAATATGGTATACAGAAGAATATAGAGTATAGAACAGCAAACATAGAATATTGAATATAGAATGTAGAATATAGAAGAATTAAGAATAGAGAAGAATATAGAATAAAGAATATAGCATGTTGAATGTAGGATATAGAATGTAGAATACAGAGTATAGAATATAAAATTTAGTATATACAATATAGAAATAGAAGAATATAGAATGTAGAATGTGAAACGTAGAATATAGAATATGGAAAAATATAGAAAAAAGAAGAATATTGAATATAGAACGTAGAATGTAGAATACAGAATATGGAATATGGAATACAGAACATAGAACATAGAAACATACAGTATTTGGAAGAATATAGAATACAGAATATAGGACATAGAATATAGAGTACAAAATATAGAATATAGCATATAGAAGAACATAGAATATAGAATATAGAGTAGAGAATATAGACTATAAAAGACAAAATATAGAAGATAGAATATAGAATAAGGAATATTGAAGAATATTGAATATAGAATATAGGATTTGGAATATAGAATATAGAGTATAGAATATAGAAGAATATAGAATCTAGACTAGAGAATATAGAAGATAGAATACAGAAGAATAAAGAATATTGACAATTATGGTATATACAATATAGAATAAAGGATATAGGATATACAATATCGATTATAGATTATTGAGGAATGTAGAATATAGAATATAGAGTTTACAGTGTAGAACAAAGAATATAGAATACACAATATAGAATAAAGAAAAATTTAAATTATAGAATGTAGAATATAGAGCCATATACAATATAGAATGTAGAATATACAGAATATAGAATAGAGAAGAATAAGGAATATAGAAGTATTTAGAATACAGAATGTAGACAGTAGAATATAGAATACAGAATATGAAATAGAGTATAGAATGTAGAATATAGATTATAGAATATAGAAGAATATGGAATATAGAGAACAGAATATAGCACATAAAATAAAGAATATAGAACATAGAAGATAGACTATAGAAGGATATAGAATACAGAATACAGGATATTGACAAAAATGGAAAATATAGAATATAAGATATAAAATATACAATATAGAAGATTATAGAATATAGAATGTAGAAGTATATAGATTATAGAATATAGAAGATATAGAATGTGGAATATAATATATAGAAGAATATAGAATACAGAATAAGAAGAATATAGAATGTAGAATATAGAAGAATATAGAATATTGATGAATATGTAATATAGAAGAATATAGAATATACAGGACAGAATATAGAACATAGAAGATAGAATATAGAAGAATATAGGATAGAAAATATGGAATATAGAATATAGAAGAATATAGAATATTGATGAATATGGAATGTAGACTATGATATATAAAATGTACAATATAAAAGAATATAGAATATACAAAACAGAATATAGAATGTAGAAGAATATAGATTATAGAATATAGAAGAATATTGAATATAGAATTTAGAATGCAGAATATAGAATATGGAACATAGGACAGAGAATATAAATTATAGAATATAGAATGTAGAATATAGAATATAGAAAAATATGGACTATAGGAAAATTTAGAATATAGAATGTAGAGTGGAGAACATAGGATATAGAATACAGAACATACAAGAAAATAGAATATAGAATGTAGAATATAGAATATAAAAGAGAAGTTAAAGAATATAGAAATATTTAGAATACACAATGTAGACTGTAGAATATAGAAGAATATAGATTATAGAATATAGAAGAGTATAGAATATAGAGAAGAGAATGTAGAATATAGAACATAGAATATAGAAGAATATAGAATAGAGGATATTGAGGAAAATGGAATATAGACTATAAGACATAAAATATACAATACAGAAGAATATAGAATAAAGAACATAGAATGTAGAATATAGATAATACAATACAGAACATAGAAGAGAGAATATAGAATGTAAAAGTATATAGATTACAGAATATAGAAGAATATAGAATACAGAATGTAGAATATAGATTATAGAACATAGAATACAGAAGAATATAGATTATAGAATATAGAAAGTAGAATACAGAAGTATATAGAATATAGTAGAATATAGAATGTTGAATATGGAATATAGAATATAGAAGAATATAGTTTATAAAAGAATAATTTTATAAAAGAATATAGAAAATAGAATATTGCTGAATATAGACTATAAGACACAAAATATACAATGTAGAAGAATATAAGACATAAAACATACAATGTAGAAGAATATAGAAAACAGAACGTAGAAGTATATAGATTATAGAATATAGAAGAATATGGAATATATACTGTAGAATGTAGAAGATACAATATAAAACACAGAATACAGAACATAGAATATAGAATATTGAAGAATATAGATTATAGAATGTAGAAAAATATAGACTGTAGAATATAGATTACAGCATGTAATATAGAATACAGCATGTAGAAGAATACAGAATATAGAACATAGAAGATAGAATACTGAATATAGAAAATAGAATGTAGATTATAAAATACAGAAAAATATAGAAGATTATAGGATATAGAGTATAGAATGTAGAAGAATATAGAAGAGTAGGAAAGTAGAATATAGAATGTAGAATATGGAATACAGAAGAATATAGAAGATAATAGAATATAGGACACAAAAGAATATAGAAAATAGAAGAAAATATAATATAGAGCATAGAATATACAATATAGAAGAAAATTGACAATAGAAGATAGATTGAAGATAGTAGATAGAAGAAAGCAGATGATAGAAGATATAAGATTGAACATAGAACACAGGACATAGAATATCAAACATAGAATATAGAATATAGAGTACAGAATTTCTAATGTGGAATATAGAAGATAGAACACAGAATATAGAACATAGAATATTGAAGAAAATACAATACAGAAGAATAGAGTGTAGAACGTAGAATATAGAGTACAGAATATAGAAGATAAAATACAGAATATAGAACATAGAATATAGAAGAAAATACAATACAGAAGAATAGAGTGTAGAATGTAGAATATAGAACATAGAAGAATATGAAATATAGAATATAGAAAATACAATTTAGAATATACAATATAGATAAATATAGAATAATACAGAATAAAAATAATATAGAGTATTGTTGTTAGGTGCTGTCGAGTCGCTTCCGACTCATAGAGACCCTATGCACAACAGAACAAAACACAGCCCGGCCCCGTGCCATCCTTATAACCGGTGTTGTGCTTGAGCACATTGTTGCAGCCACTGTGTCAATCCACCTCTTTGAGGGTCTTCCTCTTTTCCGCTGACCCTGTACTCTGCCAAGCATGACGTCCTTCTCCAGGGACTCATCCCTCCTGACAACATGCCCAAAGTATGTAAGACGCAGTCTCGCCATCCTTGCCTCTAAGGAGCATCTGGCCTCACTTCTTCCAAGACAGATGTGTTCATTCTTTTGGCAGTCCATGGTATATTCAATATTCTTCGCCAACGCCACAATTCAAAGGTGTCAACTCTTCTTCGGTCTTCCTTAATTCATTGTCCAGGTTTCACATGCATATGATGTGATTGAAAATACCATGGCCTGGGTCAGGCGCACCTTAGTGTTCAGGGTGACATCTTTGCTCTTCAACACTTTGAAGAGGTCCTTTGCAGCAGATTTGCCCAGTGCAATGCGTCTTTTAATTTCTTGACTGCTGCTTCCATGGCTGTTGATTGTGGATCCAAGTAAAATGAAATCCTTGACAACTTCAGCCTTTTCTCCGTTTATCATGATGTTGCTCATTAGTCCAGTTGTGAGGATTTTTGTTTTCTCTATGTTGACATGCAGTCCATACTGAAGGCTGTGGTCTTCGATCTTCAAATATAGATTATAGCATATAGAAGAATATAAAATATAGAATGTAGAATATACACTATAGAATATAGAAGGTAGAATATAGAAAACAGATTACAGAATATAGAAGACTATAGAATATAGAAAATAGAAGAATATAGAATATATAATGTAGAATGTAGAATATAAAATATATAATAAAGACTAAAGAATATCGATTACAGAATACAGACGAATACAGAATGTAGAATATGAAATATACAGTATAGAATAATGATGAATATAGAATATAGAAAAATATTGGAAGTAGAGTATATAATATGGAATATAGAATATGGAAGATAGGAAATAGAATACATAGAATATAGAACATAGAATATTAAACATAGTATGTAGAGTATAGAAGAATAAAGAATATAGAAGTATATAGAATATAGAACAGTATAGAATATAGAAGAATATAGAATACAGAAGAACATAGAAAATAGAATGTAGTATGTAGAATATGGAATAGAGAATATAGAGTACAAAATATAGAAGATAAAAGATAGAATATAGAAGAATATGAAATATAGAATATAGAATACAGAAGGATATAGAATATAGAAGGACATAAAATATAGAAGAATATAGGGAGAATGGGGGAGAAGCAGAGAGAGATTTCATAAAGACACAAGCGGAGATGACAATGTGACCACAGAGGCAGAGATTGGATGATGCAGCCACAGCCATGGAATAGAGACAGCCACCAGAAGCTGGAAGAGGCAATGAACAGATTCTCCCCTGGAGCCTCTGAAGAGTGTGTGGTGTGGTTCTGCCGTGACAGCTTGATTAAGGCTCAGGTATTTTTTATTTTGGCTCTGACTTTGGATTTCTGGCCTCCTGAGCTGTGGAAGAATAAATCTCTGTTGTTTTAAATCACTCAGTTTGTAGCAATTTGTTATAACAGACACAGAAAATGAATTAACTGACCAATAAAAGATGTGGTAATCTATGCATCATTATAGTATTGTAACCTGATGAGGGTGGGTCCTGCCCGGCGCGACCCCTTGAGTCAAATGAGAGACACCAGGCCTTTGAAAAAGAGAAAACAGACTTTATTGCAAGCTGGTCAAGCAAGGAGCTCAGAGATTAAGTCTCAAATCAAGCTCCCTGAGGTTGGGGATTCTAGTGCAGTTGCAGGGCTTGTGATAGGGAACTTATGCATAATTCATGAAGTTTCTAAGAACTGGCAGACAATTTCAGGAAATGAACACATACAGGGGTGCAGTAAGGGGTGCAATATGGTGGCTGGGGGCATGTGGTTTTTAGCGTGGTATGAAACATGAAATTTATCTAAGGACAGCTTTGTGGCTTATTGCTCATGTCCAAATGGAGTGAGGGGAAGGTTGGTGCGTAGCGAAGCAAACTTGAGCAGAGAAGCAGTAAGATGGCCTTGAGCTGCTACACAGAATTTCTTATCAAAAGAGTGTGATGTGGCTCAAGTGTGATGGGAGGAAGGGGAACCGTTTAACCCTGTTGTTTATGGTATCAATAATATATATTTTTAATAATTTTTATCGTGCTTTAAGTGAAAGTTTACAAATCAAGTCAGTCTCTCACATATAAACTTATATACACCTTACTACATACTCCCATTTACTCTACCGCTAATGAACCAGCCCACTTCCTCCTGCCAGTCTCTCCTTTCGTGACCGTTTTGCCAGTGTCTAACCCTCTCTACCCTCCCATCTCCCCTCTAGACAGGAGATGCCAACACAGTCTCAAGTGTCCACCTGATACAAGTAGCTCACTCCTCATCAGCATCTCTCTCCAACCCATTGTCCAGTCCAATCCATGTCTGAGGAGTTGGTTCCTGTCCTGGGCCAACAGAAGGTTTGGAGACCAGACTGCCGGGATTCTTCTAGCCTCAGTCAGACCATTAAGCCTGCTCTTTTTATGAGAATTTGGGGTCTGCATCCACTGTTCTCTTGCTCCCTCAGGGGTTCTCTGTTGTGCTCCCTGTCAGGGCAGTCATCGGTTGTGGCCGGGCACCATCTAGTTAATAATATTTTTAATAAAATATCCAGACTTAAAAACTTAAGGAAGGAGAAGGGTCTTTCACATCTTAAAATACAGCAGATGTTATGGGTTGAATTGTGTCCACCAAAAATGTGTGTCAACTTGGCTAGACCATGATTCCCAGTATTGTATGATGGTCCACCATTTTGTCAAGTGATGTGATTTTCCTACACACTGTAAACCCTACCTCTATGGTGTTAGTGAGGTAGGATTAGTGGCAGTTATGTTAATGAGGGAGGACTCAATCTACAAGACTGTGTTGTATTTTAAGTCAATCTCTTTTGAGATATAAAAGCAAGAAGCAAGCAGAGAGACAGGGGGACATCATACCACCAAGAAACAAGAGCCAGGAGAATAGAGTATCCTTTCGATTGGGGGTCCCTGTGCTTAGGATCTCTTGACTGGGGAATATTGATGACAAGGCCTTTCCCCCAGAGCCAACAGAGGGAGAAGGCCTTCTCCTGGAGCTAGCACCCTGAATTCGGAATTCTAGCCTGCTATGCTGTGAGAGAAAAAATATCTCTATGTTAAAGCCATCCATCCACTTGTGGTACTTCTGTTACAGCAACCCTAGATAGCTGAGACAGCAGGTATATTGAAAAATGTATCTCTGGCACAAAAAGCCTCAAATTGCTGAAAGAAATTAAAAATATACTTGTATTTTTGTATATTTGTGTGGGTACGTGTGTGTGTATAAGCTCTGGTGGGTCTATATATATATATATACACACACCTTTTTTTTTTTTTATATATGAGCTCTGGTGGCACAGTGGTTAAGTGCTCTGATGCTAATCAAAAGGTAAGCAATTTGAACTCACCAGCCTATTCCACAGAAGAAAGGTGTGGCAGCCAGCTTCCATAAAGATTTAGAGCCTTAGAAAACCTATGGGGCAATTCAACTCTGTTCTATAGGGTCACTATGGGTTGGAATTGACTCAGGGGCAACTGGTTTGATCTGGTTTTATATGTATATATATATGGTGTAAGATGAATGACTGAGCTACTGGAAAAGTAAGAGGCATCTGCACTATCTAGAAAGATATTGTGAATGAGTCCTGAAAAAGATCAATACAGGTAACAGACATGAAAAAGGTGTTGATATAGGTATTGGACTTGACTAGGACTCATACAATGGGGAAAGGAAGCCAAATTAAGTCCCATGCACAGTGGTTAGTTATTGCACATGCAGAGATATCAAGCTGGGACCAGGAAAATTATTTTCTTAAAAAACCCAGTAAGAAAAAGCTACATTGAAGATAAATGAGGACCATGACTTCCCTTAACCATAGATGTCTGTGGAAGGGAAATAGAAAAGCTTTTCCTAAAATCTCTATTCTCATCCCCACGCTTAGATATATTTGGAAGTAAATCACACACCACCGTGTAACTTAAATATCACCATCTCAAAATTGAGTTAACATAGAGTCCGAGTGTTGAGCAGCCAGTTACTGAGCAACTGTGAAGAACAATTCACTTATTAGGATTCAAATATAGACATAGATAAATTTCTAAACAATATGATCTCAGAATGAAATATCTCATATTATATGTTTAACAGTATTGCTCTGGGCAAATCTGCTACAAAAGACCTCCTTAAAGTGTTAAGAAGCAAAGATGTCACTTTGAAGACCAAGGTGTGCCTGACCGAAGCTATGGTATTTTCGATGACCTCATATGAATGTGAAAGCTGGACAATGAATTAGGTGTTGGTGAAGAATATTGAATATGCCAGTGACTGCCAGAAGAATGAACAAATCTATCTTGGAAGAAGTACAGCCAGAATACTTTTTTGAAGCAAGGGTGCCGAGACTTTCTTTCACGTGCTTTGGATATGTTATCAGGAGGGATCAGTCCCTGGTGAAGGACATTATGCTTGATAAAGTAAAGGGTCAGTGAAAAAGAGGAAGACCCTCAAAGACATGGATTGACACAGTGACTACAACAATGAGCTCAAACATGGCAATGATTGTGAGGATGGCACAGGACCAGGCAGCTTCTCGCCCTCTTGTACATGGTGTCACTATTAAAAAAAAAAACAACAACCATTGCCATTGAGACAATTCTGACTCATAGTTACGATGGCAACTAACAACAACATATTTTTTTTCTCAAGTATTGGGATTTTCGAGTTAAACATCTGACCAGTAAAATTACTCAACAGCCCCATGGGAGTTGAGAGTAGATTGCATACCACCAAGTAACTTAAATATCACCATCTCAAAATGTATTTAACATAGGGTCCGAGTGATGAGCAGCCAGTTACTGAGCAACTGTGAAGGACAATTCTCTTATTCAATTCAGATATAGACATAGATAAATTTCTAAACAATTTATGACCCCATAGGAGTGGAATAGCAGAATACTGTTGACATCTTATACAGAGTTTAAATCATTTCTGGTTATCTTTTGGGAGAACGTCCCCTCAGTTTTGTACTTAAAGGAATTGACAATTCTCTCTCTCTTTTTTTTTTTTTTTGTACATAATTGGTAGACAGGAACACCAGTCTCCACAGGAGATTTCTTTTTCTTTTTTCCTTTTATTTCATTTAATCCCCTTGAGTCTTTTATGAGCAAACTTTTTGCTATTGTGAAAAATGCTGCAATGAACATGGGTATGCATTTGTCTATTCATGTGACAGCTCTTATTTCTCCAAGATATATTCCTAGGAGTGGGATTGCTGGATCTTATGGTATTCTCTTTCTAGCTTTCTAAAGAAGTGCCATATCGTTTTCCAAAATGGTCGTACCGTTTTGCATTCCCACCAGTAGTGCATAAGAGTTCCAGTCTCCCCACAAATTCTTCAACATGTGTTATTATTTTTTTTAATTATGCCAGTAATATTAGGGTGAGATGGTATCTCATTGTAGTATCAATTTCCAATTCTCCAATATAAAAAAAAAAATACTTTTTTATATTGGCTGGTGATCACGGTCATTTCCTCAAGTGTCTGTTAGTCACTTGAGCGCCTTCTTTGGTGAAGTGTCTGTTAATTTCCTTTGCCTGTTTTTTAATTGGATTATTTGTCTTTTTGTTGTAGAGGTATTGGATTTTCCTGGAGATTTTAGAGATTAGACTTCTGTTGACTTTGTCATAGCCAGAGATTTTTCCAAGTCTAAGTTCTTTTTTTACTCTTTTGGTGAAGTCTTTTGATGAGCATGAGTGTTTAATTTTTAGAAGGTTCCAGTAATCTAACTTATATTCTAGAGTTTGTGTCTTGTTAGTTATGGTTTGTATCCTGTTAATGACATGTATTAGGGCCTCTAGCATTGATCCTATTTTTTCTCCTATGACCTTTGTGGTTTTTGATTTTATATTTAGGTGTTTGATCCAGTTTTAATTAGTTTTTGTGTATGGTGTGAGGTATGGGCCCTGTTTCATTTTTTTGCAGAGGGACATCCAGTTTTGCCAGCAGAATTTGTTAAAAAGACTGTCTTTTCCACATTTGATGGACTTTGGGCCCTTTTCCAAGATCAGGTGATTGTAGGTGGATGGATTTACACCTGGGTTCTCAATTCTGTTCCACCGGTCAATGTAGCTGTCATTGTACCAGTACCAGGCTGTTTTGACTACCGTAGCCATACAGTAGATTCTGAGGCCAGGTAGTGTGAGTCTTCCTAGTGAATTCTTCTTCTTCAATAATACTTTACTTATGTGGGGCCTCTTTCATTTCCGTATAAAGTTAATAATTAGTTTTTCCATCTCTTTAAAGAATGCTGTTGGTATTTGGATGAGAATTGTTTTGTATTTGTGGATTGCTTTGGGTAGAATTGATATTTTCACAATGTTGAGTCTACCTATCCATAAGCATGTCCCTCACTTTTGTCATTTTGAGATACTCGTTATTTGTTGTTTGTTTCTTTAACAATCTGACACTTTCTCTTCTCCTTCAGGACATTCACATGTGTTCTTCTGTCTGCTAGAGGTGGTTTCTCTGGTACCTCAATTCATTTGTACTTTAATTGTACTCTCTTGGAGAAGTCTTCTCTGATTCTCTCAAACTCTTACATGTTTCCAGAATGTCCTGTGTTTCATCTTTAAAGCAGTAATATTATTTGAATTTGAACTAATAACCAAGTATCAGCCTTGCTCAGGAGTAAGTTACTTTTGTGGTTATTTAAATTTAAATATGAATGAAATAATATAGCAGTTCAGTTCCTTAGTCACACTAGCCATATCTAAAATGATCAGTAGCCACATGTGTCTAGTGGCTAATGTATCAGGCAGCACAGATTATAGAACATTTCCATTATTGTAGAAAATTATTTTGGACAAGTGCTGGGAGATCAGTTATTTCTCCTTTTTGTTGTTCTTAAACTAACCCTGTGCAACCCAGAACCTAGGCCCTGTGCAACATTTGCGCTAACATCATCAAATCTTTCATTTATTCCTGTAAACACTAGGCATTTTCAGACGTGCACACATACACACAAATACAAACCCATATACACCGATACTTTTCTTTAAGGTTTGGTCTAAATTTAATAAAATCCTTGAAATCTTCCCTTTGTGTAAAGCCAAGATTAGGTGCTGTCTCCTCTTTGCTCTCCCAAAACGTTGTCCTCTTAGCTTACTCTACTGAAATTATTTGTACATAAACCTGTTTCTATTAAATTACTACCTAACCTGGAAGAAACAGGCCTTGGTTGTTTTATATTTATATCTCTAGTGCCTGGTAAAGGTGATATAATTTATACTCAATAAATACATTTTAATCAAAGATTTGCAACTCACACTGTCCTCTCATTAGTGAATGTTTCGGTTTCACAAAAAAAAATATATATATATAGTTATTAAGTCAAATATATATATATCTACATCAATATTAACACCTACATCTATATACAGGCAACAATGAATCTACAACTAGTTTTCATTTAGTAGAATTTCATATGAATAAAATCATATAATACGTACTCTCTTTTGTTTCTTTTGTCCCATTTTACTCTTCTTTTTCTTGTTTCCAAAGGCAAAACATTTGTTTATTGATTTGAGATCTGTCTTCCTTTTTAACATAGGCACTTGGAGCTATTAATTTCTGTATAAACGATTCTAAAGCTGCAATCCATATGTTTTAGCATGCTGTTTTTCACTTCCTTTAATCTAAAAATATTATTTTTAAACTCTCCTGGTGATTTATTCTTTGGCTTATTTGTTATTTAGGAGTGTACTGTTTAATTTACATATATTTGTGATTTTCTTATATTTTCTTCTATTGTTGATTTCTAATTTAGTTGTATTTTGGTCAAAGAACATATTTTGTATTATTTCAATTATTTTGTATTTATTTAGGTTTGTTTTATAGTCTGGTATATGGTCACTCTGGAGAATGTCCCATGTATACTGCCCAGTTTTATATCCATTATTGAAAATGAGTTATTGAAGTCTCTATTATTGTGGAATGTTAGGTGAATATATGTTTATAATTGTTTGTTCTGCCCAATAGATTGACACTTTATAATTGTAAAATATTATTTGTATCCTGTAACTTTTTTGTCTTAAAGTCTAATACGTCAAGTGTTATTATAGGCAACCCAGATCTTTTTTTTGGCTACTGCTCACTTGGCATGTTAGATTCCTAGTGCTGCCATAACAAAATACTACAAAGTAAATGGCTTTGAAGAACAGAATTTATTGTCTCAGTTCTGAAGACTAGAGGCCCAGATTCATTAATGGGTCTATGAGCTCTCTCTCTGTTCTACAGAAAGGTCCTTCCTGTCTCAGCTTCTTACAGTCAAAAAAAAAAAAAACTGTTGCCGTTGAGTCAATTCCAACTCACAGCAACCCTATGGGATAGAGCGGAACTTTCTCATGGGGTTTTCAAAGAGTGGCTGGTGGATTCCAACTGCTGACATTTCGGTTAGGAGCTGAGCTATTAGCTACTGCACCGTCAGGGCTCCTTGTAGCTTCTTGTAGCCCTTTGCGATTCTTGGCATGCTTATGGATGCTTATAGATGTGTCTGCCTCCATTATCACCTGGCATCTGTCTTACTCTGTGTGTTTCTTTCCATTTCCCTGCCTGTTATCTCCTTTTAAGATACCACTCAGAATGGAATAGGACTTATCCTACTCTGGTATGGCTTAAGTGACAATATCATTAGCTGCTCTTTGGAAATACTATGGGGTGGTTCTACTCTGTCCTATATGGTCACTATGAGTTATAATCAACAGGATGGCGAAGGTTTTTCTTTTATCTTCAAAGAATAGTGCTATTTTCCCAAACAAGGTCACAACTTCCAGGTACAATTTTTAGCACTTCAACATATATTCGGAGACATTTTCAATCCGGAATACATGGCCTATCTTTTAAATCCTATTTTCAATCTATTTGTGTCTTTTAATCTAAAGAGTGCCTATAATAGACAGACATATATTTGGGTTATGTTCTCTTTTTAGACTATGTTTCCAATCTCTGCCTTTCAATTGGGTTGTTTCACTGTTTAAATTTAATTACTGATAAAGTAAGACTTATGTCTTCCTTTTTTTAATATGCTTATGTCTTTTATTAGTCTACTTCTGGATTGCTGGCTTCTTTTGTGTTAAATTGGTATGTCCTAGTGTACCTTTAAATTTATTTATTGTATCTTTTACAGCATACGTTTCAAGTTATTTTCTTAATGATTTCTTCGGAATTACAATTAGCATCTTAATGTAAAACCAACTAATTCAGATGAATAATGTCTTAATTTCAATAATGTTCAGTGTATCTTGATCCTGCTCATCCTTTCTACACAGCAAAGGCAGTGCTCAGAGGTCAGTAGTGATAGATGCACACATCAAAAATGAAGAAAGGGACAAAATCAAGACACTAGCTATGCAACTTGGACAGACTGAAAGAGAAGAGCAGAAGAAGTCCACAGCCATGGAAAGAAAGGAAATAATAAAAATCAGAGAGAAGTGAATGAAATAGAAAATAGAAAGGAGCAACAAAACCAAAAGTTGGTTCTATCAAAGGATCAACAAAATCAACAAACCATTGGTCAAATTGACAAAAGAAAAACAGGTGAAGACAAAAACAACCCAAAGAAGAAATGAAACAGGGGACATTACAACAGACTTAACTGAAATAAAAAGGTTCATAACAGAGTACTATGAAATCTACACTCCAACAAATTTGAAAACCTAGAGGAAATGGACAAATTTCTAGAAACACACTATCTTCCTAAACTAACATAAACTGAGGTCTAAAATCTGGACAGACCTATAAAGAGAAGAGATTGAAAAGGTAATAAAAAAACTTCCAATAAAAAACAGCCTTGGCTCAGATGGCTTCACTGGAGAATTCTACCAAACATTCAAAGAAGAATTCGCAGTAGTACTACTAAAACTATTTCAGAACATACAAAAGGAAGGGATACTTCCTAACTGATTCTATGAAGACAGCATAACCCTGATACCAAAATCAGGCAAAGACACCACAAAAAAAGAAAAATTACAGACCAATATCTCTCATGAATATAGATGCAAAAACTCTCCACAAAATTCTAGCCAATAGAATTCAGCATCATATCAAAAAAAAAAAAAAAAAAAAACCATGACCAAGTGGAATTCATACCAGGTATTTTTTTATGCAACAATGATTCAACATTGGAGAAACAGTCAATGTCATCCACCACATAAATAAAACAAAAGAATCACATGATCATCTCAATAGACTCAGAAAAGTCATTTGATAAAGTATAACACCCATACCTGATAAAAACTCTCAATAAAATAGGTATAAAAAGGAAATTTCTCGACATAATAAAGGGCATCTAAACAAAACCAACAGCCATCATCATTCTCCACAGACAGTGGCTGAAAACATTCCCCCTGAGAACAGGAACAAAACAAGGATGCCCTTTCTCACTACTGCTATTAAACATTGTGCTAGAAGACCTACCTACAGCCATAAGAAAAAGAAATAAAGGACATTCAAATAGGCAAGGAAGAAGTAAAACTATCCCTATTTGAGGATGATATTATACTGTACATAAACCTCCTCAAAGATACACAAGAAAACTACTGGAACTAATAGAAAGATTCTGCAGTAGAGCGGGATACAAGATAAACATAGAAAAAACTGTTGGATTCCTATACACCAATAAAAAGAACATGGAAAAGGAAACAAGTAAAGCAATACAATTTAAGATAAGTCCTAAAAAAATAAAATAGTTAGGCATAAATCTAACCAGGATGTAAAGGACATATACAAAAAAAAAACTACAAAATCCTACTGCAAGAAATCAAAAGAGACCTACATAAATGGAAAAACATACCATGCACATGGATAGGTAGACTCAACATTGTGAAAATGTCAGTTCTACCCAAAGCAATCTGCAAGTATAATGCAAGCCGGTCCAACAGCATTCTATAACAAGATGGAAAAACTAATCATTAAATTTATATGGAAAGGTAAGAGGCCACAGATAGGTAAATCACTATTGAAGAAGAAGAATAAAGCAGGAGCCCTCATACTATTTGACCTCAGAAACTGCTCTACAGCTACAATAGTCAAAACAGCCTGGTATTGGTACAATGACAGACACAGTAATCAATGGCATTGAATCAAGTATGCAGATGTGAATCCACCCACCTATGGTCAACTGATCTTCAACAAAGGCCCAAAGTCCACTAAATGAGGAAAAGACAGTCTTTCTAACAATTGGTGCTGGCAAAACTAGGTGTCCATCTGGAAAAAATAAACAGAACCCATACTTCACACCATACACAAAAACCAATTCAAAATAAGTCAAAGACCTAAATATGAAATCAAAAACTATAAAGATCATAGAAGAAAAAACAAGGTCAACACAAGAGTCCCTAACACATGGCTTAAATGGCATACAAACCATAACCAACAATACACAAACACCAGAAGATAAGCTAGTAACTGGAATCTTCTAAAAATTAAACACTCATGCTCATCAAAATATTTCACCAACCCAGCAAAATGAGAACCTACAGATTGGGAAAAAAATTTTGGCTATAACAAGTCCAACAAAGTTGCAATCTCCAAAATCTGTAGGAAAATCCAGCACCTCTACTACAAAAAGACACATAAACTAATTAAAATATGGACAAAGTATATGAACAGATACTTCTCTAAAGAAGACATTCACATGGCTAATAGACACATGAGAAAATATTTCCGATCGCTAGCCATTAGAGAAACATAAACGAAAACTACAATGAGACACCATCTCACCCCAATATTACTGGCACTAATCAAAAAAAACAGAAATTAACAAATATTGGAGAGGTTGCAGGGAGATTGGAACTCTTATGCACTGCTGGTGGGAATGCAAAATGGTACAACCATTTAGGAAAAAGATATGGTGGCTTCCTTAAAAAGCTAGAAATAGAAATACTATATGATTCAGCTATCCCACTTCTAGGAATACATCCTAGAGGAATAAGAGCCGTCATACAAATAGACATATGTGCACCCATGTTCATTGCAACATTATTAACAATAGGAAAAAGATGGACACAACCTAAGTGCCCATCAACAGAAGAATGGATAAACAAACTATGGTACGTACACAACATGAAATACTATGCAATAATAAAGAACAATGATGAATCTGTGAAACATCTTACAACATGGATGAATCTGGAGGACATTATGCTGAGTGAAATTCAATCATGAACGGACAAATTCTGTATGAGATCACTGTTAGAAAAACTCATGGAAAGTTTTACACACAGAAAGAAACAATCTATGATGGTTATGAGGGAGGAGAAGAGTGGGGAGGGAAAATCACTAAACAATAGGTAAGTGGTAAATTTGGTGAAGGGTCAGATAGTACACAATGCTGGGAAAGTCAGCACAACATGACCAAGGCAAGGTCATGGAAGCTTCATAGACACGTTCAAACTCCCAGAGGAACGGAATTACTGGGCTAAGGGCTGGGGACCATAGTCTCAGGGGACATCTAGCTCAATTGGCATAACATGATTTATAAAGAAAATGTTCTACATTCTACTTTGGTGAACAACCTCTTGGGTCTTAGAAACTTGTGAGCGGCTATCTAAGATACTTCCCTGGTCCCACGCCATCTGGAGCAAGAGAGAATGAAGAGAACGAAAGACACAAGGGAAAGATTAGTCCAAAGGACTAATCGACCACAAGTACCACGACCTCCACCAGACTGAGTCCAACACAACTAGATGGTGCTCAGCTACCTCGACCAACTGCTCTGATAGGGATCACAATAGAGGGTCCTGGACAGAGCTGGAGAAAACTGTAGAACAAAATTCTAACTCACTAAAAAAGAGCAGACTTACTGGTCTGACAGAGAGGAATGGAAATAGACAACTCAAGATTGAGAAGTGGACAGTGTTGACATGTCGTGGGGTTGGCAATCAATGTCACAAAACAATATGTGTATTAATTGTTCAATGAGAAGCTAATTTGCTCTGTGAACGTATAAAAAATTTAAAAAAAAGAACTGTATCTATAATGACAACAGCAACTCAAAAGATTTGATAGGAATCTTAGGGAACAGTGAGTTTATGTTGATGGGGGAGAAAGAACCCAGAAAATGAGGGTGAGAATGGTTGCACAACTTGAAGAATGTAATCAATGTCACTGAATTGTACATGTAGAAACTGTTGAATTGGTGTATATTTTGCTATGTACATTCCCAACGATAACAAGAAAATAATTAAAACAAAAAAGAAGGAAAAAAAAAGAGCTTGGCTGCTAACGAAAAAATTGGCAGTTCAAATCCAAAGCAGCTCCTTGGAAACCCTATGGGGCAGTTCTACTCTGTCTAGGGTCGCTATGAGTCAGAATCGACTCAAAGGTAACAGATTTTTTTTTCTTTTTGGTTTATCACTTCAAAAATTGCCTCTCCTTTTTTTTTCCCCCTTTCTCTTTCTGGAACCCCATTAATCCATCTGGTAGAAGTTCTCACCTTATTCTCTTTGTCTCTTACCCTCTTCTCTAGTTTTCCTTTAGTATTTCTCAAATATTCACTCTTCTGAGTTCTGTTCCAGTACACTAGCTCTTTCTTTGGCTATGTTAATCTGCTCTTAAACTCCTCCACTGAGTTATTAAGGAGAGCTTTAAATATCAGATTTTTTTCCTCAGTAATTCTAAGAACTTGAATCAAAATTACAATTCTTACTGTGATCTTTTGAATATATTAAGCATGGCTAATTTAACATTTGTGCCTTTTGAGTCTATTTTCTATCGCCACTCTTCCTGTTTTTATTGTTAGCTTTGTTTGATTTTATTTATATTGCTTTATCTGCTCATGTGCCAGGGTATTGTTTCTGATAGATAGGAGTTGTGTGACAAAGTTATAGAAATATAGTGGTGTTTAGGGCAATGATGTCTTCCTACAGAGATTTTATGCTTTTTTCTAGCAGATGATTAGGGACACTAATATTCAAAGGCATCTTAATCTAAATCCATGAATTGATGTAATTTGAAGCTTTTCTTTCGGGTAAAGGCTATCTTGTCCCCACTCTTATTTCTATGACTTAACCTTTTAAATAAACTTTGAAAGTATAAAAGTTTTCTAGCTTCACAAACTTGGCAAGTACTACACTCCAGTTTTTGTTCTTCTTTTTAACCTGTTAGGAAGATTTCCTGATTTATCTGTTCAGCTACCTCTTCCATTATGGGCAGGGAAAAGTGACCTCCTTTGTTGGGATTATCATTCTGAATTCTTTAATATATTGTATTTTAATCCTAAAATACTTTGCTTTTTTTTTTTACTTTCCAATATCTTCAATAAAATTTATTATTATTTTTGCTTTCCTATTGTTTCTGTGCAAGGATTGTCCTGAACTAACTGAGAGTGAATACACTTGTTATCTACATTTTCAGATCTACCCTGAGGATAAACAACTGAGCCAATGCATCTGAGGCTGAGCGAGTTTAAGAAACAGTTCTAGATGTCTTTTTAATTAATCAACGGGATGATATACCATTCCTTTGCCTAGTGTACTGTCATACAGCATAATTCTCATGAGAAAATTCACTTATGTGTATTTCCTCATTCATCTGAACTTGGATGCTGGTTCCTCTACTGTACTAATTTACAAAGATATGCAAAATGGAAATAGTGCCAAGCTGTTTTCATGTCTTTGTAAGAGGATGCTAAGAAAATTTGCTTCTGGGTTGGCATTGTGGTTGACTTTCCAAAGCTACAAAAATCAAATACTTAACCCTCGTGTCTTAATTATCTTGTCCTGCTATAACAGAAATACAATAAGTGGGTGACATTAACAAACACATTTATTTTCTCACATTTTAGGAGGCTAGACAGAAGTTTGAATTCAGGGCACCAGCTCTGGAGGAAGGCGTTCTATCTGTGTCTCTTCAAGGGGTAGGTCCTTGTCTCTTTTCAGCTTCTGTTCCTTGGTTCCTTGGTGATCTTCAAGTGGCATGGTATCTACCTTCTCCCAATTGTGCTTGCTATCCCTGGCTTAATCTGCTCTTTTATATCTCAAAAGGGATTGATTTAAGACACATCCTACATTATTGGAAAACCTGGTGGTGCAGTGGTTAAGAGTTCTGTTGCTAACCAAAAAGTTAGCAGTTTGAATCCACCAGCCACTCCTTGGAAACCACATGAAGCAGTTCTACTTTTTCATATAGGGTTGCTGTGAGTCAGAATAGACTCAATGGCAATGTTTGTTTGTTTGTTTTTATTACATTATTAACACAACGAAAAAACACATTCCCGTATGGAATTATAACCACGGGTAGAGGAGTTAGGACTTGCAACAGATATTTTGGGGCAGACACAATTCAATTTATAACGCCCTACAGTCAAGATAATTTTGGGGTCAAGCAACCATTACAGAGCTAAATAACTGGCAGCTGGACAGATTCTGCTACCAGAAACCATTATCTAGAATCTCTCATTATTCCATATACAGTGGAGTTTGCTAAAAGAGAAAGATTAATGGAACCATGTCATCATCAGCTTAGAAACGATTTTCCCTCCATTTTCTGTGAATGTTGCAACCTGACAATGACTCTCAAGGTCAAGTTTAAAAGGTCTTAGAGAACCAGATACATGAATACGCAGTGCTTCTTAGAATGACAGTCTTCTGTTTACAGTGATTTGGTATATCACACTGTATTTGCTGCTCTGCCCTCTCAATTTGAGTAGAAGAGAAAGAGAATTTCAGAGAGACATTTGGGCACAGAGAGTGAGCAGAAGCGAAGTAGTCATTACAATTATGACTTGTTAAACCAAGAATGTGCAGGTTTCCCTCAGATCAATTAAACATTAGAAAAGGTAATCACACTTTAGGCATTTTGCAAGAACCCTTTCAAGTTTAGCTGCTTCCAGATTAAGGAACACTAATGCAATTTTCTATGTTATGTACCTCAGAGTTATATACTGGTGAGGGATTGGTTGTAGCACCGCAATTTGTGTGAAGTCCATTGAATTTACTCATATGCACCATATAGGAGTATCTGCATTTAAACACCCTCCCACAAAGATCCAATGTTAACCAAAAGAGATTTAAAGGAGCACCAGATAAATAAAAGGTGTCCTTTTCCATCTGTCTTCTGCCTTTGTCCCAATCACGAACTACCTCTGAGTAGAGAAGAGGCAATGAAAGGAGCCCAAGACACCACCCAAATTTCAATGCCTCGCTGAAGCTAGTTGAATATGAAGCTGATATTTTTAAATTGACCAGACTAAACTCAATGTGACTAGCAAGTAATGGCTTTACATGATATGAAATTAAGAGCTGGGAAAGAAATTTCACCTGTGCACAATAGATTGGAGTGCCTAAATATATATATATATATATATATATATATATAATTTCACATATAAACAGACAAAGTCATAGATTTGGAGCAAAACCTAAGCCCTTCATACTGTTGGATTCTTAAACACTAGTGTTACATTTGAATAATGTTTCTTACTTAAAAAAAAATTAATCTATGTATATATATCTTTTATAATTTTATCTCACCGTAAGCACACACACACAAAAAAAAAACCCAGTGTTGTCGAGTCAATTCTGACTCATAGAGACCCTGCAGGACAGAGTAGAACTGCTCCCTAGAGTTTCCAAAGAGCACCTGGCGGATTCGAACTGCCAACTCTTTGGTTCGCAGCTGTAGCACTTAACCACTAAGCCACCAGGGTTCCCACGGTAAGCATATGGCATAAAAACTAAAGTAGTTTCATCTTTATTTTAAAAAATGACGACATTGAAGTTGGAAAAGCTAACGTGCCTAATTTTCTTAAGTTCTTATTGATGGTAAGTTGAAAGTTAGGTATCATAACTCAGTACTTCAATAACAGTCATTGTTTATTTAAGCAGAAAAAAGTACCTTATTGCTTACAATGTATTAAATAGTTATAATTATGAATACACCAAATTTAACTCAATTTCAGATGGAACCCCAAATCTACATACATGGATAAGTATTTTTATTTTTGTCTATAGTTGCAAAGACTGTCGTTTACTTAGTTTGCTCAGAATGACAGCTATTGTTCCGCCATGTCAGATGTCAATCAAGTTTAAAAACATAAAGTGTAGTCACGCAGAATGATTACTACATATGTCTTTAAAAAAAAAAAAAAAAGAACTGTTGCTGTCCAGTCAATGGCAAGCCCATGTGCCTAAAAATCGAAATGTGCTTCATAGGGTTTTCAATGGCTTATATTTTGGAAGTAGATTTCCAAGCCTTTCTTCTGAAGCAGTTTTAGGTGGACTCGAATCTCCAATCTTTTGTTTAGCAGATGAGTGCAGCATTAACAGTTTGTACCACCCAAGGAACCCACTATGTCGTAGGAGTTTGCAAAAATAATTAAGCTTTTATACTTGGTCGTGTGTATAGTATTTTTAAGTATTAACTAAATGTTAGTTATTAATGGAATGTCTAGTTACACAAGGCTTTGCAATGCAGCAAATTTTTCTCTTTATCTACTGTCTCTATCATGACTGTAATCCTAATATAATACATAAAAATAACAATGATTGTACCTTCCTTATTGCTGTAATGTTGTTTCCAAATTCTGAATGATGTGGGCAAGCCTATTATATTTGTAACCTTAATATTTTCATGTGCCTATACAGTGTATTCTTCTTAGAGATATTATAGAATTTATATACAATTGGATTATAATCATCAACTTACTTTTTTTTTGTTACACTGGAAATGAACAAGCACAAAAGCCATTCTTTTCCATCACTGAATCATTTCCTAAGTAGATACTGAAATTTGGGAATAAAGAGATGAATAAATACATGAATAAAAGGGATATGTAAAAGATCTCTGAGACTATTTAAATCACAGACGAGTGTAAGGTATCACCAAGACTTACAGGTTTTAAATTCCTCAGAGAGAAGTCACCATGTTCCTTTCTCGTATTGGAACGCATTGTGTTCCAGATCTTAAAAGCATATAGATACATATAAAGACCAAAACTTATTTGAATTATACTAAAAATCTGCATAACAACCCTTTTCATGATTTGACAAGTACTTCAAGTTTTTTTTTCTTATACTTCACTTTGTAGTCTACAATTTAACAATGAAGTCTGTTAAACAAAATTTTCTAGTCAACATAATTTGGGAGAACAAGAAAAAAAGAAAATTTGAAATTGTAATTCTTCTAAAATATAGTCATTAATTAATGTTTTATATTTTAAGCCAGATGAATCATTATCACAACACTGTTCATATAACTTGTGGGGTTCATATAATTAAAATAATCATAAAACCAAAACCCGCTGCCATCAAGTTGATTCCGACTCATAGAGACCGTATGGGACAGAGTAGAACTGCCCCGTAGAGTTTCCAAGGAGTGCCTGGCAGATTCGAATTGCTGACCTCTTGGTTAGCAGCCGTAGCACTTAACCAGTACACCACTAGGCTTTCCAAAATAATCGTAGGGTAACCTAAATTTATTTTTGTAGTTTGCAACGCGGAACTTTTATAATTTACAGAAAAATAGAAGTGAAATGTGTTTTAGTTTTAGTGCATTTACTTTGCATGTTTTAGAAAAACTATGAATATCTCCAAAGAAGTTTTAAAACATGAAAATTCTATAAAAATTACTTAATATCATGACCAATATTTATCCAGAAAATATACATTAAATTTCACAAAGTATAAAGTTCTGTATTCAAAGTGCAACACAATAGTATGTTTTAAACTGAATTTAATGAACAATAACACACAGCATGGAAATTCTAGCAACATTACTGAAAACACTACCAATATGCATCTTGAAAATGCACAAGAAATTACGTACATTTGAAACACTACATTTGAAGTATGAAGCAATAATAACTGTGTCTTTTAAGAGCTGAGAAAATAAACAGAATTAAAACAACTTTACTCCATCTTAACTACAGTGTGCCTTCAAGGAAAATGTAAGTTTTTCAGAAAATTCAGTAGGAGAAATAAGCTTTACCATATTTTAAAATATGTTAATAGGCACTGCATTGGAGAAAGTCAGGCACAGACGTTAAAGTGAGGGATTTGCAAAATATCAGATCAAATGATGTGACAGGTAAAGAGACTCTAAAAGAACAAGCATACCTGTACAAACATCTATGAATTTCAGGTTTATATTTAATTGTTCTTTATACGCCCCCCCCCAAAAAAAGTTGGTGTGGAGTCGATTCCAACTCATGTCAACCACATGTATCTGTATTTTTGCAAAAAAAAAAAAAGCTCCCAATTTGTAGAAAGCACTATGTTCTGGAGGAAGTTTTTGAAGACTTGTTTTACTTCCTGGTTCCTCAGGGAATAAATGAAGGGGTTCTGCACGGGGGCAACAGAGGTGTTGACAATAGCAACTCCTTTGGTCAATGATGCTTTTCTTTTGCAGAGGGATTGGCATACATGAAGATGCAGCTTCCGTAAGAGGTGGAAATGACAGTCATGTGGGAGGAACAAGTGAAGAAAGTTTTTTTCTCTCACTGGAAGACAGGATTCTCAGAATAGTCCTGATGACACACATGTAGGACAAAATCGTTAATGCCAAAGTGAATAGCAAAGAAACTAAAGCCAATTAAAAACCAGTTACTTCTAGGAGCCATGTATTTGAGCAAGATAGTTGTAAGAGGGGAAAATAGTCGCATGCAATGTGATCAATGACTTTGGAAGCACAGTAATCCGGGGGGGGGGGGGAGAAGAAACATAAGAAGTGGGAATATGGTCAGAAACCCTCTCAACCACACACATAACACAAGCAGGGAGCAGAGTTTCCTGTTCATGGTGCTTGTGTAATGCAGGGGCTTGCAGATGGCCACATAGAGGTCATAGGACATAGCCGTCAGAATGTAAAATTCTGTCACCCTCATGAAAATAAAGAAGAGTTGAGCTGCACAGTTGTTGTAGGAAATGGTCTTATCCCTGGTGATAATTGCACCCAGAAATCTAGGGATGCATACAGTTGTAAAGGAGATATCTAGGAAGGAGATGTTCCGGAGGACGAAATGCATAGGTGTCTGTAGACGGGAGTCCACCGAGGTTAAGGTGGTGACAATCAGGTTTCCAGTGAAGCTTACTACATATGTGATAAATAGAAAGAGGAAGGTCACAATCTGAAGGTCAGGATCATCAGAAAGGCCTAGGAGGACAAGCTCTGTGACCACTGTGTAGTTGTTCATTTCTCTCTCTCTCTTCAATTTTTCTTTTAACCCCATTTAGACAAAAATAGTATTAAGGGAAAGAGATGAAAGATATAATTCATCATGAACAGCATCATGATCTCCAATATTCTAAAATATCCTATATAATCCATGCAAATTTTTTCTTATTTTTAGGATCTTGCTGGCATTCTTTTAATACACATTTATTAGTTCTTTTATATTAAAAATACAGTAGTAGATAAGAAATCTTCACACAACAAAGCACATCTTTGGGAGACAATAAAATAATTGTCATTTTATGTCCTATTTATGCAAACTCTGATTACAATTTTGTTGAAACAGTCATAAGAATTACATAGCCCTTTCTTTTCACTCAGAATTAGACAATCTATCTATTAAACAATCTATCTCCTAGAAACAGAAATGGGTTACTTTAACTTACCAAAAAGTAAAAGTCAAACTTAGAAGCCTGAAGTAACAACTCATTATTTTTTTTTAGGATATAAGAAATCAGTTGCCTTATTACAAGTAATATATTTAAATTTTTAACCCTAAGATTTATGGGTCTAATTGCCAAGACAATATGAGTACACTAAATAGAATTGCTACAAGACAGAATAAGTAACCCAATTATTTAAAAAATAGAAAAATTTCAATTACTCACTGGTTTGTCTTCTTATTCCATCACGATCTTTAATGTTCCACATTCTGTATGGCTTCCTAAAAATGTACATGTATGTATTTGAATAGAAACATTTTTATTTTTGAACTGAAAGAGGCATAATGTATTTATTTTTCATTTTGACTGAAGCGCAAATTGAAAAGTGACTGCTAGCCTTTTATCTTATCAACTCTGTCACTGGATTATGGCTCATTGGATTTTCCATGAAATTATCTTCCTGAGTGTCTTAGTCTAGTGCTGCTGTAACAGAAATAACACAAGTGGATGGGCTTTAGCAAAGAGAAATTTATTTCTTCACAGTGAAGTAGGGTAAAAGTCCAAATTCAGGGCATCAATCTTTCCCCAGATTAGGAGCTTCTCCATGGATGGACCCCACATCCAAAGGACTCGCTCTGCTCCTGGTACTGTTATCTTGGTGGTATGAGGTCCCACACTTTCTGCTTGTTTCCCTTCCTTTTATTTCTTGTAAGATAAAAGGTGGTATAGGCCATACCCCAGGGAAACTCCCTTTATTTATGGATCAGGGATGTGACCTGGGTAAGGGTGTTATAATCCTACCCTAGTAGTTTTTAACATAAAATTACAATCACCAGATGAAGGACAACCACGCAGTACTGGAAATTATGGTCTAATCAATTTGACACATATTATTGGGGTATACAATTCAATCCATGACACTGAGTTACTAAGCTTTTTGGAAAAAATATTTCATTCCCTTGTAATTCTTTCTCACGGTTATCTTCTCCATAAGTCCACTTATCCAAATGGATATCCAGAAAAGTTAAGAAAAAACTTTTTCCATTTTCCTAACCTACTCAGTTAGTTCCCACCTATTCAAATGCTATTTGGATGTAGTAATAGTTTATCAATTCTGTCTATTAACATCTTGACAGCTGTCTCCTTTTGATTTTAGAGAGTAAAATTTCTGTTGTGAAGAATAAAATGTAAAATCATTGCATACCTTCCAACAACTAGCAACATTCACGCTAATCATATTTTATTTTATAATGGCTTAAAGGCAGTTTTTCAGGACATAAAAAGTAGAACGTCAGAAACCTTCAAAAGATGTGGAACTATTTTTAACCTCAGCAAAGACTGTGTACTGATCTCCTGGAAACCAGACAAAGTCAGGCCACATCTCTGCTATATTATAGACCATAAGGGAAATCTGGAAGGGGCCCTTGCATTTCTCAGTAACCTGCTCACTCCTCTCCCTAGCAGATCTCTCTTGAGAAGAGTTATGTTCATCCTTGCATCCCACAGAAGACCTGAGATGGTGACTTCTATGCAATATTTATATCCATTAATAAGTTGCTTAATATTCATCCTTTCTTCATATTTTATGAGTAATAAAATAAGAAACCCACTCTCTTATCAAAGGTGAAATTTTGATCGAACTTGTGAAGAATCGTCTTCATTAGAAATGTGAAAGTTTTGAACATACGCCTTTCAATTAGCAGCTGAGAGTGTTAACCATTTGCAATAACCAGAGACTCCCATTATTAAAATACACTTCTTTATTTGTCTAAACCTAGTAAATATATACAATTTCAGAACTGTTAAACCATATACCTATAATTTTACCACTGCAAGCTCAGTATTTGTGATCTATTTCTCTTGGTTTTAGAGCATCCAAAAGATTTTGTTTACCCTGGCTGGGCTAAGATGGTAGAATATACAGATACCTCTGGCGAACCCTCTATACAACAAAGACACAAAAAACCAAGTGAAACAAGTATATTTATGACAAGCTAGAAGCCCTGAGCATCGAAGGCAAGCTTAGAAAAAGAACAGAGGGGAAGGGGGAAGAAGAGACAGTACAGAAGCAGAGAGGAGTTACTGGGCCTGAATCTCGGAAAGCCCTCAGGCATCATTCCGGAGTGGCGGTAGTGTGTTGGTACTAGCATTTTGCCACAGTTTCCTTAGGGAGAAGCAGTCAGCCACACAGCCTACTCATACCTTTGGAACCGGAGAAGAGTGGCGCTCTCAGCAAAAGCTAAGTACTTCTGTATATTTTACCACACCCCCCACTCACAAGCCAGCTTCAGCGGCTGAATTCCTTGGGCCTGAGATAGGCACTGTTGAGTGCCTAGAGGCATCCTCCCAGCCATGGAGAAGGAAAAAAATTGCAATTGGAGGGAAAGATAATTTGCCAGCTCCACTAACCAGGGGAGCTCAGCACAGAAGCCGCTCCTGTCCAGACATAAACGGTCCATGGACTTTGAGCACCTTTCCCCTCTGCATGGACCTGTGTGGGCCTATTTCAGGAGACTAGACCCTTGTTGGCAGACTCTAACCATTTCAGCTGTGTGGTGGAGAGGTGGGTGATGTTTGGCATTGCTTTGCCCATTAAACAGGGTCCTCACCTACCCACATGATGGGCCTAAGAACTGATACCTCCACTCAGGTCACCCAGCCACCCACTACAGGGTTCCAAGGATAACTAGTACCTCCCAGTCTTTACAACCAAAAATATTAGGAGTCCATGGTCCGTCTGAAGAACCAACCCACCTGCGCACTCTAGGGAACAGGGATGCACTTTCCTCAGAGACACTCGGGGGTCAGTTCTCAGCCCCATGCCTTGTTCAGAGCGTGACCCCCGCTACAATCAGATATTGGTATATACACCAATCACCACTGCCCCTCTAAGACTGTAGGACAGAGCCTGTACCACACACTTCATGATCAGCTACCTGGACACCTGAGCTGAATTCATACAAGAAAAGTGAATGGACTCCTAGAATCATATAACTGATAACAGCTCTTTCCATCTGGGGACAGGACGTCAGAGTTCCAAAGGTGAAAATAATCAAGCTAGATCACTCAAGCAACCCATTTGGGCATATCAAAACAAAACAAAAGAAAGCAAGAGGCTACGACAGAGTAAGCAGGCATAAACTAATATAATAACTTTTAGATGGCTCAAAGACAACAGTCAATATCAAGTCACATAAAGAAACAGACCACGGTCATCTCAATAAGCTCTCCAAACAAAGAATCCAGGGATCTTCTAGATAAAAGTGCATTCCTGGAATTACCAGAGGCAGAATACAAAAGATTAATATACAGAACTCTTCAAGACATCAGGAAGGAAATGAGACAATACGCAGAACAAGCCAAGAAACACACAGATAACACAATTGAATAAATTAAAAAGATTATTCAGAAACATAATGAAAAATTTAATAAGCTGGAAAAATCCACAGACAGCAATCAGAAATTCAGAAGATTAACAATAAAATTACAGAATTACACGACTCAACAGAAAATCAGAGGAGCAGAATTGAGCAAGTAGAAGCCATCATTTCTCAACTTGAAGATAAATCACTTGGCAGTAACATATTTGAAGAAAAATCGGAGAAAAGAAGTTAAAAAAAAATGAAGAAACTTTAAGAATCATGTGGGACTCTATCAAGAGAAATAACCTGTGAGGGACTGGAGAACAAGAACAGGGAGGGATAACAGAAAATACGGAGAGAATTGTTGATTTTTTGGCTGAAATCTTCTCTGATATTGTGAAAGATGAGAAGATATCTATCTAAGATGCTCATCGAACTCCACATAAGGTAGATGTTAAAAGATAGTCACCAAGAGATATTATAATCAAACTTGCCAAAACCAAAGATAAAGAGAGTATTTTAATACACAAAAAGTCACCTACAAAGGAGAGTCAATAAGAATAAGCTCAGACTACTATGCAGAAACCATGCAGGCAAGAAGGCAGTGGGATGACTTATTTTAAAAAATTGAAGGAAAAAAATTGCCAACCAAGAATCATATATCCAGCAAAACTGTCTCTTAAATACAAAGGTGAAAGTAGGACATATCCAGATAAATAGAAGTTTAGAGAATTCGTAAAAACCAACCAAAACTACAAGAAATTCTAAAAGGAGTTCTTTTGTTAGAAAATCGATAATATCAGGCATCAACCCAAGACTAGAACACTGGGCAGAGCAATCAGAAGTCAACGCAGACAGAGAAATAAAAAAAAAGCAAGATAAAAAAACCCTCAACATTAAAAAAGTAAGAGGGACTAAGAAATGTAATCATAGATCTTCCATATGGAAAGGAAGATACAGCGATACAAAGAAGTGAAAGTAAGGTTTAAATTTAGAAAACCAGGGGTAAACTTAATCTGTGTGCTGAAAAAATAATCTGAGAAGCTGGACTATATGAAGAAGAACGGGGCATCAGGATTTGAGGAAGACTCATTAACAACCTGCGTTATGCAGATGATACAACCTTGCTTCCTGAAAGTGAAGAGGACTTGAAGCACTTACTAATGAAGATCAAAGACCACAGCCTTCAGTATGGATTACACCTCAACATAAAGAAAACAAAAATCCTTACAACTAGACCAATGAGCAACATCATGATAAAAGGAGAAAAGATTGAAGTTGTCAAGGATTTCATTTTACTTGGATCCACAATCAACAGCCACGGAAGCAGCAGTCAAGAAATCAAAACACGCATTGCATTGGGCAAATCTGCTGCAAAGGACCTCTTCAAAGTGTTGAAGAGCAAAGATGTCACCCTGAAGACTAAGGTGCGCCTGACCCAAGCCATGGTATTTTCAATCACATCATATGCATGTGAAAGCTGGACGATGAATAAGGAAGACCGAAGAAGTTGACGCCTTTGAATTGTGGTGTTGGCGAAGAATATTGAATATATCATGGACTGCCAAAAGAACGAACACATCTATCTTTGAAGAAGTGCGGCCAGAATGCTCCTTAGAGGCAAGGATGGTGAGACTCCGTCTTACATACTTTGGGCATGTTGTCAGGAGGGATGAGTCCCTGGAGAAGGACGTCATGCTTGACAGAGTACAGGGTCAGTGGAAATGAGGAAGACCCTCAAAAAGGTGGATTGACACAGTGGCTGCAACAATGAGCTTAAGCGTAACAACGATTGTAAGGATGGCGCAGGACCGGGCAGTGTTTTGTTCTGTTGTGCATAGGGTCACTATGAGTCGGAACCAACTCGACAGCACCTAACAACAACAACAGGGGTAAATAATAAGGTAACCAAAAGGACACAAAGTATTGTACCCATCAAAATAAAATACAAGAAAAAAATACTCAGCAGAAACAAAATCAAAAACAATGAATATGAGGAAAGGACTATATATAATCTACTCAGCACATAAAATTAAGTCGGAAAAAGAAACTGTTAACAACACACACAAAAAGACATCAAAATGATAACACTAACTTCAGACATATCCATAATCACACTGAATGTAAACGGACTAAATGTACTAATAAAGAGAAAGAGAGTGGCAAAATGGACTAAAAAACACGATCTGTCTATGTGCTGCCTACAAGAGACACCTTAAACTTCGAGACACAAACAAACTAAAACTCAAAGGATGGAAAAAGTATATCAAGCAAACAACAATCAAAAAAGAGCAGGAGTGCCATTGTTAATTTCTGACAAATAGGCTTTAAAGTTAAGTCCATCATAAAGGATAAGGAACGACACTATATAGAGATTAAAGGGACAGTATACCAAGAAGATATAACCATATTTAATGTTTATGCACGCAATGATAGGGCTAAAAGATACATAAAACAAACTCTGTCAACATTGAAAAGTGAGATAGACAGCTCCACAATAATAGTAGGAGACTTCAACACATCACTTTCAGTAAGGGACAAGACATCCAGAACGAAGATCAATAAAGACGCAGAAGATCTAAATGCCACAATGAACCAACAGGACCTCATAGACCTACAACAACCAACTATACTTTCTTTCCTAGTGCACATGGAACATTCTCTAGAGTATAGCACATATTAGGTCATAAAGCAATCCTTAGAAGAATTCAAAACATCGAAATATTACAAAGCATCTTCTCTGACCATAAGGCTATAAAAGTGGAAATCAATAACAGAAAAAACAGGGAAAAGAAATCAAACACTTGGAAACTGAACAATACCCTGCTCAAAAAAGATTGGATTATAGAAGACATTAAGGATGGAATAAAGGAATACATAGAATTCAATGAGAATGAAAACACTTCCTATCAGAACCTTTGGGACACAGTGAAAGCAGTGCTCAGAGGTCAATTTATATCAATAAATGCACACATAGAAAAAAGAAGAAAGGGCCAAAATCTAAGAATTATCCCTACGACTTGAATAAATATAAAGAAAACAACAAAAGAAACCCTCAGGCACCAGAAGAAAACATTTAATAAAAATTAGAGCTGAACTAAACGAAATAGAAAACAGAAAAAGAAATGAAAGAATTAAAAAGACCAAAAGCTGGTTCTTTGAAAAAATCAAAAAAAATTCATAAACCATAGGCTGAACTCACAAAAGAAAAACAGGAAGGAAACAAATAACCTGAATAAGAATTGAGATGGGTGATATTACAACAGACTCAGATGAAATTAAAAGAATCATATCAGATTACTACGAAAAAGTGTACTCTAACAAATTGGAAAACCTAGAAGAAATGGATGAATTCCTAGAAACACACTATCTACTTAAACTAACACAAACACAGGTAGAACAGCTAAACTGACAGATAACAAAAGAAGAAATTGAAAAGATAATCAAAAAAGTCCCAACAAAAAAAGTCCTGGCTCTGACAGCTTCACTGCACAGTTTTACCAGACTTTCAGAGAAGAGGTTACTCCACTACTACTAAAGGTATTTCAGACCATAGAAGAGGACGGAATACTCCCAAACTCATTCTATGAAGCCAGTATATCCCTGATACCAAAATGAGCTGAAGACACCACAAAAAAGAAAATTACAGACCTATGTCCCACATGAATTGATATGCAACAATCCTCAACAAAATTCTAGCCAATAGAATTCAACAACATGTCAAAAAAATAATTCACCATGACCAAGTGGGATTCATAACAGGTATGCAGGAATGGTTCAACATTAGAAAAACAATGAATGTAATCCACCACATAAATAAAAAAAAGACAAGAATCACATGATTTTATGAACTGATGCAGAAAAGGCATTTGACAAATTCAACACCCATTCAGGATAAAAACTCTCAGCAAAATAGGAATAGAAGAAAAATTCCTCAACATAATAAAGGGCATTTATACAAAGCCAACAGCCAACATCATCCTAAATGGAGAGAGCCTGAAAACATTCCCATTGAGATAGGGAACCAGACAAGGAT
>NW_026974923.1:467500-477500 GCF_030014295.1 Loxodonta africana | reverse complement strand
TCCTCCGGGGTCGCGTGCGTGCGTGCGTGCGGGCGGGCGGGCGGACGCGGGTGCGTCGCGGTCACCGTCCGTGCGCGTGCGCCGTCTCGAGCGCGTCCCACTTTGGGGGGACGGCGGGCGCGCGGGGGCGCCGCGGGCGTGTGGCCGTGCCGCGCCTTCCGCGTGGGCGTCCCCCCCGCGCGGCGCGGGAGGCGCCCGTTCGTTCGCGTCTCCCGCCCGCGGTTCCGGTGCGCCGTCTCTCCGTCCGCGCGCGTCGCCGGGCGTGCGTCCGAGCCCGCGTGCCGCCTGCCCGTGGGTGCCGCGTGTACGGGGCCGCGTCCGCGCCCGCGTCCCCGAGCGTCAAGTGCAGGCCGCGCGCGCCTAGTGGAGCGTGCCCGCCCGCTCCGTGTATCGTGTGCGCGGGGGCGACGCGCGTTCCCGCGTGTTCCGCCTGCCTGCGTCTACCTCCGCGTCTCCCGAGCGTCCCGTGCGTGCGTCTGCTGTGCGCGTGCGTCTCCGCGTTTCCGCGTGCCCCGGGCGTGCGTCCGTGTCGCCGGAGGGCGCCGCCGCCGCCGCCGCCGCCGCCGCTGCGTGCGCGTACGTGTCCGCGCGGGTGCGCGCGTGGCCTCTCCGGTGCGCGCGCGCGCGCGCGGCCCCGTCCGTCCGAGTGCGGCGCGCCCTCTTCGGGATGCCGCGCGGGCGCGCGGCCGGCGGGCGCGCGAGTCGCGCGGTCGGGCGTACGTACCTCGTGCCCGTGCCCCCGTCTCGCGCGCGACGCGTCTATCGCGTCGCGCGTGTGTGGCGGGGGCGCCGTGTCCTCCGAAGCGCTGCGGCGCGGCCGTCCGCCCCGTCGCGCCCCTCCCTCCGTCCGCGCGGGTGGGCGTCCCGCTTCGGGGGGGGGCGGCGGGGGTTGGCCGCGGGCGGGCTTCTGTCGGGGGGGGTCCGCGGGCGTGTGCCCCTGAGGCGTACCTTCCCGTGTTTCGGCCGCGCCGTCCGTGCGAGTCGCCGTGCGTCCGGGCCCCCGTGCGCGTGCGCGAGCGGACCGTGTCCGTGGGTGCCGCGCGTCCGCGTTCCCGCGTGTTCTGCCTGCCCGCGCCTACCTCTGTGTCTCCCGGGCGTCCCGGGGTTGTGTCTGCTGCGCGCGCGCGCGCGCCCCCTCGCGTCCATCTCCGTGTTTCCGTGTGCTCCGTGGGCCCGTCCGTGTCTCCGGAGGGCACTCTGCGGTGCGGGCGCACGCGCGCGCGGGCGCGTTCCCGTCCTTCCGTCCGTCCGTCCGTCCTCCTCCTCCTCCTCCTCCTCCTCCTCCTCCTCCTCCGCCCCCCACCGCCCACACCCCCGCCGCCCCCCGCCGCCCCCACCGCCTCCGCCGCCTCCAAACCTCTTCCCCGCCTGGCGGGTGGCAGCCGGCGGCCACGTCGGACTGGATCCGGATATCGCCAGCGTGGGGCCCACGGCAAGGGCGGAGGCGGGGTGGGGTTGGGGGTGCGTGGTGGGCGGTGGGGGGGGTGGCGCCAGCGGTCCTCGGCGGCGGCGGGCCTAGCGCCGCCGGCACGTGCCCCTCCGGTTTCAGTCGGGACCGCCTCCGTGACGTCGAGGAGAGCTTCTCCACCCGTCTGTCCGAGGGCGCGGGGGTTCGGCGGACCGAGGGTGCCGTCGTCCCTCGACGACCGCCTTCGGGTCGCGCGCACACACACGCTCGGAGGCGCCCCGTCTCAACTGAAAGGAGTCGGCGGAGTAGAAACCGCGGCCCTCGAGACAGCTCCCTAACGCCGGGTGCGTGCGGCGGGGTGCTTTCTACACCCTACAGAAGGAAAACGCCTGTGGCCGGAGTTCTCGATGCCCGCCTTTCGACGCACCCTCTCGTCGCCTCGCTCCGTTTCCTAAGGCTCTCGTGACTCCTCCCGTTCTATTTCAGGGAGGCGCAGCTGAAGGGCTATCCGCTCCGCCCGTCCGTGAAGTTGAGCTTTCCCCCCGAGGGTGGCCGGAAGGGGGTGGGGGGGGCGCGTGAGCCAAAGGGTCTTGAAAACGCGGCGGCGGCGGTACCGCTTTCGGCTCTCGCCGATCCCACGCAGAGGCGGGGGCGCGGGCAGGTCCGCGCGCAGGTGCCCGTGCGAAGGTGCAGGCGCGTGCAGGCGCGGGCGCGCGCGCGCGCGCCCTCGGGCAGGTACGTAGAGGCGGGCGCCCGCGCGTGCACACCCCTAGGCGTACGCACGCGCACGGACGCGCCCGTGTGGGCGCGCCCCCGCCTACGCGCGTGTACCCGCGCGGGTACGCACGGGCAGGCACGTGCGTACCGCCCGCCCGCGCACGGGCGCGTGCACGCGCCTGCGTGTCCGTATCTGCAGCCACGGGCGTGAGCGCGTGGGCGCCTACCGTCCTTCTTCTACCTAACGCCGTCACCGGGCTGGCTCGGCGTCCAGGTATGCCTGTCTCCCCCTCCCCTCCAATCCCCTCCCCCTCCCCGTCCCCCTCCCCGCCCCCCTCCCCTCCCCTCCCCTCCCCCTCCCCCTCCCGTCCCTCCCCCCTCCCCCGTCCCCCTCCCCCTCCCCTCCCCTCGTCTCCCCTCCCCTCCCCCCTCCCCCTCCCCGTCCCTCCCCCCACCGCCTCCCCTCCCGCACCCCTCCCCCTCCCCTCCCCCTCGCCTCCCCTGCCCCCATCCCCCTCCCCTCCCCCACCCCTCCCGCCCACCCCCTCCCCCTCCCCCTCCCTCTGCCTGTCTCCTTCCTTTTCTGAAACCGGGTTTTCCTCTTCGAGAGCCGTTCCGCCCCTCGGGCGAAACCAACTCGCCGCGTACCGGAGACCGAGTGCAAAGACGGAGCCCCGGCGGCGCGGCGGCGGCGGCTCGGAGCTCGGCTGCCGACCGAGATCGTCGGCGGTTCGGATCCGCCGGCTCCTCCTTGGGAAGCCCGTGGGGCGGCTCGACTCTCTCCCCTAGGGCCGCTCCGAGTCCCGAGCCGCTCGACGGCACGCGACGGCAGCGGCGCCGCAGTCAGTTCTCTATCTAAACGGAAACGACGACGATGACGAACGTCAGTCTTCACCGCCACGCCCTACTCCCCACCCGAGCACCGTTCCAACTCGGGTGTTTCTCTCCCTGTGGCGGGGGTCCCCCCCGACTGAGAAAAAATAAACCGCCCCCCGAGGACGGCCCGCGTTCGGAGCCTCTTGGTAGTAGCGCGCCTTCACGGGACGACGGCACGCGCGCCCGTCACCCGCTTCCCGGAAAGCTCCCCCCGCAGAGAGTCGCGAACTCGGGCGAAGACGGAGGAGTCCGCGTACCCGTCGCCCAAGGTTCAGCCATCGTCCGATTGGAAACCGGTGCCTTCCCGGTCCCGCCTCCCCGTCGATCGACGCCTCCCGGGGGTGGGATGGCTTCCAGCCGAACCAGCCTACCGTACCCTTCCCCTCCTACGTACCTCGGGAGGTCGGCTCGGACAGGGAGGGGCCCGTCAGATGTCCAGTCCGCCGTGAGCTTTCCACGACGACGGTCGGCCGGTCGGCCGGCCGGTCGGCCGGTCGGCCGGTCGGTCGGTCGGTCGGTCGTCCCGGAACACCCCGGTCGGGTCCGCGCGCGCGCGGCACGGGCTTCACACACCTCGCTCCTCTGGCTTCCCGGGAGACGCTCGCGGCACGGCGACGCGTGCAACGCGGGAACGGCGACGCTGCCCTCGGCCTTACCGTCCCCCCCCTCCAGCCGAATACGGCCCCGGCCCTCACCGCGGGCCGAGTTGGGGGGCTGGGGGTCGGGCCGGGGGGGGGGGATCGGCGGCGGCGGCCCTCGTCGGCAGGCGGCGCTAGCGCCGCCGGCGTGCGGCCTTACGGTTCCCGTTGCGATTCCCCTCGTGGGCGCGGAGAAAAGCCTCTCCATCCGGCCAAGGGGGCGCCCGTTCGGCGGACCGAGGGCGACGACGGGGGGCTGCCCGTCCGCCTGAGCGCGCGCGCGCTCCCGCAGGCACAGGCGCGCGCGGGCGCAGGCACAGGCGCACACGCTCAGACACGCGCTCACGCGCAGACGCGCACTCAAACCCATACAGACACGCACAGACGCACACACAGACGCACGCACAGACCCGCGCTCACGTGCGCAGGCGCCCCCACAGACGCAGGCGGGCACGCACACGGGCACGCCCGCAGACGCGCACGCGCACGCCCGCAGTCACGCGCGCACACGCAGGCACACACGCCCGGACACGCGCGCACACGCCCCCGCAAAGACGCGCCCCCGCACAGACGCGCGCGCGCACAGGCACGCACACCGGGACGCGCGCGCGAACGGACGCACGCACGCGCGCAGGCACGCGCGCACACGCACCAGGCCACCCAGAACGTTTGCCAACTCCCCGCCCACCTCAGCACCCCACCCCCCGGGCCCGAGGCGCGTGGTCCCCCACCGCCCCCACCCTCCGACCCCCCCACCGCCCCGCTCTCGGCCTCCCACCCCCCAACCCCCCTCCGGCACTCCACCCCCCACCCCCACGACTCACGCACACACGCCCGCCCGCCCGCCCGCCCGCCCGCATTCGGGAGCCGCCGGAGATCTCTCGATGCTCGAGACGCCGACTCACCCCTCTCCCTCCCCCCCCCCGCCCCGGAGACGCCACCTTCCCGAGTCCGCCCGCGCGAGCCCGGAGAGCACTCGCTCGGGCCGAGCCGCCCGAGGGCCTCTCGGCGGGCGTTCGCGGCTGGCCCGCCGCGCCTCCGCTGGACCTCACTAAGTCCGGCCTCGCTCCCGAGAGCCTCGAGGGCCTCCCTCGGTGAGATGTCTCCCCAGTCGGACCGGGGGGCCCAGAGCCGGTCCGTACCGGCTTTGGGAAGGCGTTCCCGGCCTCCCCCCCGCCCCCCGTTTGCCCGCCCGCGTCGCGGGAGGATGGAAAGCGATGAGGAAGAACGCTCTCGGTGGCGGCCGTGGTTTTCTTTTGCGACGCGGATGCCGGCAAACGCACGGCTCCCTCCCTCCCTCCCTCCCTCCCTCCCTCCCTCCCTCCCTCCCTCCCTCCCGACGCAATTTGCCCGTTCAACCCGCCTCACGCGTACCGTTGGCTCGGCGACAGGGACGACGGCGGAAAACGTCTCCCGGTCTGCCTGCTGCGCCACGCGGGCACTCAAAGAACGAGGAGGAAAACTTCGGGGACTGGCGGTCTCATCCCGTCCCGTTTGTCGCGTCCGTCCAAAGGATACGGATCGGAGAACACCTGCCCGTCCGACGCTTGGGACGTGCTCTCTTCTCCCTCCCGCCCCCGGTGGACGCTCATCCCCTCGGGCGCCCCCCCCCGTTCGGCCCTTTCGGGGGCGAGCGCGCGCGCGCGCCCCATGACGCTCCCGAGAGGTTTCCCCGGCGGCCCGGGGGAGTCTGTCCCCTCTGCCACCCTCGAGCCCCGGCCGGGGCCCAGGTGGACCCGGTTCCACCCCCCCGCCGCCCTTCGCTCCGGTCGTCGGCCGTCACCCGGCGGCCGCTTCGATACTGTCCCCCTCCGGAGCTCTGCGGCGCCGACGGGATGGGAAGCGGTCCCGGCGGGCGCGCGCTGGCCACGGCGGCCCGGGGCCTTCGCTCCGTCTCCTCGAGCCCGGCCTGGCTCCCGGCGTCCTCCCGGGGTCCTCCCTCCCTCCCTCCCTCCCTCCCTCCCTCCCTCCCTCCCTCCCTCCCTCCCTCCCTCCCAGGGCCCCCCCCGAGTGGGACACGCCGGCTGGCCGGCATGGTGCTCCAGGGCTCCAGCGGGGTAGACGGGATCTTCCTGGCTGAGGGGCGAAATGGCCCGGCTGGGCCGGACCCCCTTGGATCGGAACTTTGGGAGATGGGGCCAAGGTGGTGGAATAGGCTGACGCTTCCGCCTAGCTCTCTTGACGACAAAGACCCGGAAACACAAGCGAACGAGTATGTCTGCGACGAGCGGGGAGTCCTGACCGTCGAAGGCGGGCTTAGACGACGCACTGAGGGGCAGCGGCAGGAAGAGACCTTTCAGGGGCAGAGAGGGTTTACCGGCCCTGCCCCGCGGGGAGCCCTCAGGCACCATTCCCAGAGCGGCTGCTGCAGTGGGCTGGTACCGTCGTTCCACTGCTGTTCCGTCAGGGAGAAGCAGCCAGCCACACAGCCTGCTCACACCTCCGGAACCTGAGGAGGGCCCGGCCGGGCGGATCCCCTTGGCCCAACCGACCCCGCGCTGTGGCCGGCCCCACCGTCTTCCGACCGCCCCGCGCCGAGAAACGTGTTCGGCGGCGGCGCTGGGAGGCGGGGGAGGGGGGCGGGGGGGAGCCGGGACGGGGCCGGGCGTCCGGCCGCCCGGCGACGCGCCCTCGCCGGCCGCCGATCCGGATCCGTCCCGCTGCACTCCGCGCCGGTTGTCGGCCGCCACCTGGCGGCCGCTTTGATATCGTCTTCCCCCGGAGCTCCGGCGCCGGCGACACGCGCGGGAGGCGATGTGGCCGCGCTGGCCGAGGCGACGTTCCCGGACGCCGGCGGCGGCGTCGGCAGGATCGTCCTGGCCGAGGCGGGAAAGGGCCCGGCCGGGTGGATCCCCTTGGCCCAACCGACCCCGCGCCGTGGCCGGCCCCAACGCCTTCCGGCCGCCCCGCGCCGAGAAACGTGTTCGGCGGCGGCGCTGGGAGGCGGGGGAGGGGGGCGGGGGGGGAGCCGGGACGGGACCGGGTGTCCGGCCGCCCGGCGACGCGCCCTCGCCGGCCGCCGATCCGGATCCGTCCCGCTGTCGCCCGCGCCGGTTGTCGGCCGCCACCTGGCGGCCGCTTTGACATCGTTTTCCTCCGGAGCTCCGGCGCCGGCGACATGGGAGGCGCTGTGGCCGCGCTGGCCGAGGCGACGTCTCGGGACGCCGGCGGCGTCGGCGGGATCGTCCCGGCCACGGTGGGGCGCCGGCGCCAGAGCCACGTTCCGGAATTGGGCCCGCAGCTTCATGTGGCCGAGGCGGTGGCCGTCGCCGCCGCCGCCGCCGCCGCCGCCGCCGCCGCGCTCCCGGGTGCCGTGTTTTAGACGGCGCTGGACCGAACCGGGCCGCACCGAGACGGCGCAGGCAGAAGAACGGGACAAGGCACGCCCCGGCCGTTCGCGCGCCTTCCTTCGCGCGGCCCGGTCGTCACCGGGGCCTCCGGCGTAGGTCCGGGGTGGCCCGCGGAGGGCGCCCCGGGCCCGGGCGCGGTCCCGCGTGGGGTCCGGACCGTCGGAGAATTTTTTCAAAGTCCCGCTCCGGGGGTCCCCGGGCCGAGGTTGCCGCCCCCGGCCCGCCCCGGCCCGGCCACGGACCCGCGCGGGGCCCGGACCTTCGGAGGGGCCCCGCCGCCCGAGAATTTTTTCCAAGTCCCCCCTCCGAGGGTTCCCCGACCGGCCCGCGTTGGCCGCAGCGCAGGCGGCTGGCTCTGGGCGCCCGCGCGGCCCCGGCCAGCTCCGTCACCCCGTCCCGCGGGTCGACCAGAGGATCCCGGGAGCTCCGGGGGGGGGGGGCGGGGCGCTGGGGGCCATGGGGTCGCGCTACGGACCGATGGCCGGGCCGCAGTTCCGGGGGCTCGCCGTGGGGAGCGGGCCCCTCCCGCCGCGGGGCGTGGCTTTTCTCTCGCCCAAAACGGGCGATTTGGGCCACCAGATTGGTGCTGACACGCTCTCCTCGCTGGGTGACACCCGCTGAGCAGATGGGAAACCTGGACGGGTCCGTAGACGCCGGTCCACCGACGGCCCACGCCCTCCCCCGCTCCTCCCCGCTTGAGCCGCCCGCCTGGGGCCCGTGCGCCGGCTCTCGCGCGTCCAGATGTCCAGCCGCGGTGCCTCCCCCCGGTCTCCAGTGCCCGAGGGCGGCGTGGCACGGGCGCCGCGGGCCCTCTGACCCGCGTGCCCCTTGTCGCAGGCACCCGCGGTGGCCGCGGTGCTCGCCAGAGTGTGCCCCGCTCCCCCTCCCCCAGGCCCACGTGCCTCGCGTGTCAGGCGTTCTCCGTGTGCGGGGTCCTCGCGGCCACCTTTCCGCAGCCGGGGCGGGCGAGGCAGGAAGCGGGTCCTCTCCGGGGCTGTCCTCGCCCGCCTCCTGGCAGCCTTAGGCGGGGGGTCTTCTCCTCCTCGCTTGTGCCTGGGCTGACCCGATCGATGTGGTGCTGTCGTGCTCTCCCGGGCCGGGTCCGAGCCGCGCCAAGACGAGGGACGGACATTCGTGGCGAATGGGACCGCTCTTCTCGCTCAGCGCGCGGGCCCCTCGCTCCTCCTCCCCACCCGCCGGTGGTGCGCAGAGGGGCAGGGGCACGGAATCCGGCCCGACCTCGCTCATCTGCCCTCGTTCGCGGCCTCGCGGCCAGCGTCGGCGGTGGCGGGGTCCTGAGACCGAGCAGGACAGCCTCTGCTCGTGGCCCTGGTGTTCTGCCTCGCGTCGGGCCCTCCCCCGCCCCCCGCGGCGGGGGGGCTCTCTGGTCCGACGCACCCGCGCGCCCCACCCAGGTGGTGCCGGTGCGCCTCGAGTGGCCCTTTGGCGGTGCCCCTGGAACGCTCCAGGCCGTCCCTCAGGTGCCTGAGGCCGGGTGGCGGTGCCGTTTCCCCGTTCCCAGCCCACCCTTCCGGTCACCGCTCACGCGCGTGGGCGTGCGCCCCTCGAGCCGAGAGAAATAAAAAACAGGAGTGCGGCCGAGAGGGAGAGAAAGGATGTGGAGAAAAAAAAAAAAAAAAAGAAGGGGGGTCGAGCGGGGTAAGACCTTTAGAGCACGCACGCCTCGCGGGAGGGTGCCGTGCCTGATCCCGAGAAGGCGGGGGTGAGAGAGGGGTGCGCGCGTGCGTGCCCGCCCCGGTGCCTGCCGAGACCCGCGTGAGGCAAGCGAGAGCGGAAGGAGGAGGGCCCGCGTGTTGCTTCCGCCGGTGCCGAGGGAAGTCGCCCTTGCGAGGTGGGGGCCCAGGCTGCGTAGCCGCGGCTGGGCCCCGGCGGTCCGTTGTTAGGCTCTGTCGTACCTCCTCCCCCCCGCGGGCCGCCCTAGAGCGCGGACCCCTCTACAGAGGGAGACCGGGGGGTGTGTTGGGCTTTAGGTGCCCAGGCAAGCCTCGGGTGTGCGCGGCGCGTACCCGCGAGGCCCCGCGCGCTCGCCGGAGCCTGGCTCCGGTGAGGCGGGATGAGGCGGAGAAGCTTTAAAAGAGAAACGGAAAAAAAAAAAAACGGACGACTCAAAAGGCGTGACTTTCCGAGGCCCTCGGTCGCCGCTGCGGTGCCCCACCCGTTCCCTCCTCGCCCGAGTGGAGGGTGGACGCAGCACGGAGCCGGGAGCACGCGCCGTCCCCGGGTGAGGCAGAGCCGCCGTGAGCACGAGGCGGCAGGCTCCGTTCCCGGCCGCAGAGGCCCACTGTGCCTTAACCCCCCCGCTGGTGCTTACCAATACCGCAGGCCCCCCCCCCGCCCATCCCCGGGGCGCCCTCGGGCGCCTGGCGGGGGCCCAACGTGGGGGGCGATGGGTGGGGACGGCCCGTCTTCGGTGAAGAAAGTCTTCTCTAGTCATCTCCGAGGGTGCCTTGGGGGTGCCGGATCCCCCAGCCGCTGCCCCTCGCCTTGCGCGCAAGCCACCGACCGTGGCTCGCAGGCAGAGCCCCCTCTCCTTCCCGCCCGGTGTGGAGGGAGAGGTCCGCCGGCCCCGCGGTGGGGCCGCGCGCCGCCCTTCGCCTGCCGCGGCCCGCGCCTCCCCCCTGCGAGTCGGGGGAGGGCCTTCGCCGGGCCAGCCGTCTGGCGCCGGGGTCGCGCGCGTCCGTGTGTGCGTGTGAGTGTGCGGCCCTCCCGTCGCGCGCCTGGTGCGGTGGGGCCGGGGGTCCGTCCGGCGGACGGCCCCCGCGCCGTTGTGTGCCGCCTCCCGCCCGCACCCGTCCCGTGCCGCCAGCGGTGCGCGGGTGTGCGGGCCCACCTCCTCACCCGGGAGCTTTCCCGGCGATGTGCCCCTGGGCCGGGGGGATGGGCGTGCCGGGGGCCGCCCCCGCAGCGCCTCCCTCGCCGACGTCGATCGACCCCGCCCCGCCCGGCCGGCCCGCGCACACGCCGTCCCCGGTCTGGGACCGCGAACCGGC
>NW_026974923.1:445000-455000 GCF_030014295.1 Loxodonta africana | reverse complement strand
CCTCTGCCTCTGCCTCTGTCTCTGCCTCTGTCTCTGTCTCTGTCTCTGTCCCTGCCTGTCTCTGTCTCTGCCTCTGCGTCTGTCTCTGCCTCTGTCTCTGTCTCCGCCTCTGTCTCTACCTCTGTCTCTGCTTCTGTCTCTGCCTGTCTCTGTCTCTGCCTCTGCCTCTGCCTCTGCCTCTGTCTCTTTCTCTGTCTCTGCCTGTCTCTGTCTCTGCCTCTGTCTCTGTCTCTGTCTCTGTCCCTGCCTGTCTCTGTCTCTGCCTCTGCCTCTGTCTGTCTCTGCCTGTCTCTGTCTCTGCCTCTGCGTCTGTCTCTGCCTCTGTCTCTGTCTCCGCCTCTGTCTCCACCTCTGTCTCCGCTTCTGTCTCTGCCTCTCTGCCTCTGCCTCTGCCTCTGCCTCTGCCTCTGCCTCTGTCTCTGCCTGTCTCTGTCTCTGCCTCTGCCTCTGTCTCTGTCCCTGCCTGTCTCTGTCTCTGCCTCTGCCTCTGTCTCTGTCCCTGCCTGTCTCTGTCTCTGCCTCTGCCTCTGTCTGTCTCTGCCTGTCTCTGTCTCTGCCTCTGTCTCTGTCTCTGTCCCTGCCTGTCTCTGTCTCTGCCTCTGCCTCTGTCTGTCTCTGCCTGTCTCTGTCTCTGCCTCTGCGTCTGTCTCTGCCTCTGTCTCTGTCTCCGCCTCTGTCTCCACCTCCGTCTCTGCTTCTGTCTCTGCCTCTCTGCCTCTGCCTCTGCCTCTGCCTCTGTCTCTGCCTGTCTCTGTCTCTGCCTCTGTCTCTGTCTCTGTCTCTGTCCCTGCCTGTCTCTGTCTCTGCCTCTGCGTCTGTCTCTGCCTCTGTCTCCGCCTCTGTCTCTACCTCTGTCTCTGCTTCTGTCTCTGCCTGTCTCTGTCTCTGCCTCTGCCTCTGCCTCTGCCTCTGTCTCTTTCTCTGTCTCTGCCTGTCTCTGTCTCTGCCTCTGTCTCTGTCTCTGTCTCTGTCCCTGCCTGTCTCTGTCTCTGCCTCTGCCTCTGTCTGTCTCTGCCTGTCTCTGTCTCTGCCTCTGCGTCTGTCTCTGCCTCTGTCTCTGTCTCCGCCTCTGTCTCCACCTCTGTCTCCGCTTCTGTCTCTGCCTCTCTGCCTCTGCCTCTGCCTCTGCCTCTGCCTCTGCCTCTGCCTCTGCCTCTGTCTCTGCCTGTCTCTGTCTCTGCCTCTGCCTCTGTCTGTCTCTGCCTCTGCGTCTGTCTCTGCCTCTGTCTCTGTCTCCGCCTCTGTCTCCACCTCTGTCTCCGCTTCTGTCTCTGCCTCTCTGCCTCTGCCTCTGCCTCTGCCTCTGCCTCTGCCTCTGCCTCTGCCTCTGTCTCTGCCTGTCTCTGTCTCTGCCTCTGCCTCTGTCTGTCTCTGCCTCTGCGTCTGTCTCTGTCTCTGCCTCTGTCTCTGTCTCCACCTCTGTCTCCGCTTCTGTCTCTGCCTCTCTGCCTCTGCCTCTGCCTCTGCCTCTGCCTCTGCCTCTGTCTCTGCCTGTCTCTGTCTCTGCCTCTGCCTCTGTCTCTGTCCCTGCCTGTCTCTGTCTCTGCCTCTGCCTCTGCCTCTGCCTCTGCCTCTGCCTCTGCCTCTGCCTCTGCCTCTGCCTCTGCCTCTGCCTCTGCCTCTGCCTCTGCCTCTGTCTCTGCCTGTCTCTGTCTCTGCCTCTGCCTCTGTCTGTCTCTGCCTCTGCGTCTGTCTCTGTCTCTGCCTCTGTCTCTGTCTCCGCCTCTGTCTCTACCTCTGTCTCTGCCTCTGCTTCTGTCTCTGCCTGTCTCTGTCTCTGCCTCTGTCTCTGTCTCTCTCTGCCTCTGCCTCTGCGTCCGAGCGTAGCGGGCCCGCTTCGGGATACCGCGCGGGCGCGTGGCCGGCGGGCGCGCGAGTCGTGCGGTCGACCCTACGTAGTTCGGGCGCGCGCCCCCGTGTCTCGCGTGCGACGCGTCCTCCGGGGTCGCGTGCGTGCGTGCGTGCGTGCGGGCGGGCGGGCGGGCGGGCGGGCGGACGCGGGTGCGTCGCGGTCACCGTCCGTGCGCGTGCGCCGTCTCGAGCGCGTCCCACTTTGGGGGGACGGCGGGCGCGCGGGGGCGCCGCGGGCGTGTGGCCGTGCCGCGCCTTCCGCGTGGGCGTCCCCCCCGCGCGGCGCGGGAGGCGCCCGTTCGTTCGCGTCTCCCGCCCGCGGTTCCGGTGCGCCGTCTCTCCGTCCGCGCGCGTCGCCGGGCGTGCGTCCGAGCCCGCGTGCCGCCTGCCCGTGGGTGCCGCGTGTACGGGGCCGCGTCCGCGCCCGCGTCCCCGAGCGTCAAGTGCAGGCCGCGCGCGCCTAGTGGAGCGTGCCCGCCCGCTCCGTGTATCGTGTGCGCGGGGGCGACGCGCGTTCCCGCGTGTTCCGCCTGCCTGCGTCTACCTCCGCGTCTCCCGAGCGTCCCGTGCGTGCGTCTGCTGTGCGCGTGCGTCTCCGCGTTTCCGCGTGCCCCGGGCGTGCGTCCGTGTCGCCGGAGGGCGCCGCCGCCGCCGCCGCCGCTGCGTGCGCGTACGTGTCCGCGCGGGTGCGCGCGTGGCCTCTCCGGTGCGCGCGCGCGCGCGCGGCCCCGTCCGTCCGAGTGCGGCGCGCCCTCTTCGGGATGCCGCGCGGGCGCGCGGCCGGCGGGCGCGCGAGTCGCGCGGTCGGGCGTACGTACCTCGTGCCCGTGCCCCCGTCTCGCGCGCGACGCGTCTATCGCGTCGCGCGTGTGTGGCGGGGGCGCCGTGTCCTCCGAAGCGCTGCGGCGCGGCCGTCCGCCCCGTCGCGCCCCTCCCTCCGTCCGCGCGGGTGGGCGTCCCGCTTCGGGGGGGGGCGGCGGGGGTTGGCTGCGGGCGGGCTTCTGTTGGGGGGGTCCGCGGGCGTGTGCCCCTGAGGCGTACCTTCCCGTGTTTCGGCCGCGCCGTCCGTGCGAGTCGCCGTGCGTCCGGGCCCCCGTGCGCGTGCGCGAGCGGACCGTGTCCGTGGGTGCCGCGCGTCCGCGTTCCCGCGTGTTCTGCCTGCCCGCGCCTACCTCTGTGTCTCCCGGGCGTCCCGGGGTTGTGTCTGCTGCGCGCGCGCGCGCGCCCCCTCGCGTCCATCTCCGTGTTTCCGTGTGCTCCGTGGGCCCGTCCGTGTCTCCGGAGGGCACCCTGCGGTGCGGGCGCACGCGCGCGCGGGCGCGTTCCCGTCCTTCCGTCCGTCCGTCCGTCCTCCTCCTCCTCCTCCGCCCCCCACCGCCCACACCCCCGCCGCCCCCCGCCGCCCCCACCGCCTCCGCCGCCTCCAAACCTCTTCCCCGCCTGGCGGGTGGCAGCCGGCGGCCACGTCGGACTGGATCCGGATATCGCCAGCGTGGGGCCCACAGCAAGGGCGCAGGCGGGGTGGGGTTGGGGGTGCGTGGTGGGCGGTGGGGGGGGTGGCGCCAGCGGTCCTCGGCGGCGGCGGGCCTAGCGCCGCCGGCACGTGCCCCTCCGGTTTCAGTCGGGACCGCCTCCGTGACGTCGAGGAGAGCTTCTCCACCCGTCCGTCCGAGGGCGCGGGGGTTCGGCGGACCGAGGGTGCCGTCGTCCCTCGACGACCGCCTTCGGGTCGCGCGCACACACACGCTCGGAGGCGCCCCGTCTCAACTGAAAGGAGTCGGCGGAGTAGAAACCGCGGCCCTCGAGACAGCTCCCTAACGCCGGGTGCGTGCGGCGGGGTGCTTTCTACACCCTACAGAAGGAAAACGCCTGTGGCCGGAGTTCTCGACGCCCGCCTTTCGACGCACCCTCTCGTCGCCTCGCTCCGTTTCCTAAGGCTCTCGTGACTCCTCCCGTTCTATTTCAGGGAGGCGCAGCTGAAGGGCTATCCGCTCCGCCCGTCCGTGAAGTTGGGCTTTCCCCCCGAAGGTGGCCGGAAGGGGGTGGGGGGGCGCGTGAGCCAAAGGATCTTGAAAACGCGGCGGCGGCGGTACCGCTTTCGGCTCTCGCCGATCCCACGCAGAGGCGGGGGCGCGGGCAGGTCCGCGCGCAGGTGCCCGTGCGAAGGTGCAGGCGCGTGCAGGCGCGGGCGCGCGCGCGCGCGCCCTCGGGCAGGTACGTAGAGGCGGGCGCCCGCGCGTGCACACCCCTAGGCGTACGCACGGGCACGGACCGTGCGTACCGCCCGCCCGCGCACGGGCGCGTGCACGCGCCTGCGTGTCCGTATCTGCAGCCACGGGCGTGAGCGCGTGGGCGCCTACCGTCCTTCTTCTACCTAACGCCGTCACCGGGCTGGCTCGGCGTCCAGGTATGCCTGTCTCCCCCTCCCCTCCAATCCCCTCCCCCTCCCCGCCCCCCTCCCCTCCCCTCCCCTCCCCCTCCCCCTCCCGTCCCTCCCCCCTCCCCCGTCCCCCTCCCCCTCCCCTCCCCTCGTCTCCCCTCCCCTCCCCCCTCCCCCTCCCCGTCCCTCCCACCACCGCCTCCCCTCCCCCTCCCCTCCCCCTCGCCTCCCCTGCCCCCATCCCCCTCCCCTCCCCCACCCCTCCCGCCCACCCCCTCCCCCTCCCCCTCCCTCTGCCTGTCTCCTTCCTTTTCTGAAACCGGGTTTTCCTCTTCGAGAGCCGTTCCGCCCCTCGGGCGAAACCAACTCGCCGCGTACCGGAGACCGAGTGCAAAGACGGAGCCCCGGCGGCGCGGCGGCGGCGGCGGCTCGGAGCTCGGCTGCCGACCGAGATCGTCGGCGGTTCGGATCCGCCGGCTCCTCCTTGGGAAGCCCGTGGGGCGGCTCGACTCTCTCCCCTAGGGCCGCTCCGAGTCCCGAGCCGCTCGACGGCACGCGACGGCAGCGGCGCCGCAGTCAGTTCTCTATCTAAACGGAAACGACGACGATGACGAACGTCAGTCTTCACCGCCACGCCCTACTCCCCACCCGAGCACCGTTCCAACTCGGGTGTTTCTCTCCCTGTGGCGGGGGTCCCCCCCGACTGAGAAAAAATAAACCGCCCCCCGAGGACGGCCCGCGTTCGGAGCCTCTTGGTAGTAGCGCGCCTTCACGGGACGACGGCACGCGCGCCCGTCACCCGCTTCCCGGAAAGCTCCCCCCGCGGAGAGTCGCGAACTCGGGCGAAGACGGAGGAGTCCGCGTACCCGTCGCCCAAGGTTCAGCCATCGTCCGATTGGAAACCGGTGCCTTCCCGGTCCCGCCTCCCCGTCGATCGACGCCTCCCGGGGGTGGGATGGCTTCCAGCCGAACCAGCCTACCGTACCCTTCCCCTCCTACGTACCTCGGGAGGTCGGCTCGGACAGGGAGGGGCCCGTCAGATGTCCAGTCCGCCGTGAGCTTTCCACGACGACGGTCGGCCGGTCGGCCGGCCGGTCGGCCGGTCGGCCGGTCGGTCGGTCGGTCGGTCGTCCCGGAACACCCCGGTCGGGTCCGCGCGCGCGCGCGGCACGGGCTTCACACACCTCGCTCCTCTGGCTTCCCGGGAGACGCTCGCGGCACGGCGACGCGTGCAACGCGGGAACGGCGACGCTGCCCTCGGCCTTACCGTCCCCCCCCTCCAGCCGAATACGGCCCCGGCCCTCACCGCGGGCCGAGTTGGGGGGCTGGGGGTCGGGCCGGGGGGGGGGATCGGCGGCGGCGGCCCTCGTCGGCAGGCGGCGCTAGCGCCGCCGGCGTGCGGCCTTACGGTTCCCGTTGCGATTCCCCTCGTGGGCGCGGAGAAAAGCCTCTCCATCCGGCCAAGGGGGCGCCCGTTCGGCGGACCGAGGGCGACGACGGGGGGCTGCCCGTCCGCCTGAGCGCGCGCCCGCTCCCGCAGGCACAGGCGCGCGCGGGCGCAGGCACAGGCGCACACGCTCAGACACGCGCTCACGCGCAGACGCGCACTCAAACCCATACAGACACGCACAGACGCACACACAGACGCACGCACAGACCCGCGCTCACGTGCGCAGGCGCCCCCACAGACGCAGGCGGGCACGCACACGGGCACGCCCGCAGACGCGCACGCGCACGCACGCAGTCACGCGCGCACACGCAGGCACACACGCCCGGACACGCGCGCACACGCCCCCGCAAAGACGCGCCCCCGCACAGACGCGCGCGCGCGCGAACGGACGCACGCACGCGCGCAGGCACGCGCGCACACGCACCAGGCCACCCGGAACGTTTGCCAACTCCCCGCCCACCTCAGCACCCCACCCCCCGGGCCCGAGGCGCGTGGTCCCCCACCGCCCCCACCCTCCGACCCCCCCACCGCCCCGCTCTCGGCCTCCCACCCCCCAACCCCCCTCCGGCACTCCACCCCCCACCCCCACGACTCACGCACACACGCCCGCCCGCCCGCCCGCATTCGGGAGCCGCCGGAGATCTCTCGATGCTCGAGACGCCGACTCACCCCTCTCCCTCCCCCCCCCCCGCCCCGGAGACGCCACCTTCCCGAGTCCGCCCGCGCGAGCCCGGAGAGCACTCGCTCGGGCCGAGCCGCCCGAGGGCCTCTGGGCGGGCGTTCGCGGCTGGCCCGCCGCGCCTCCGCTGGACCTCACTAAGTCCGGCCTCGCTCCCGAGAGCCTCGAGGGCCTCCCTCGGTGAGATGTCTCCCCAGTCGGACCGGGGGGCCCAGAGCCGGTCCGTACCGGCTCTGGGAAGGCGTTCCCGGCCTCCCCCCCGCCCCCCGTTTGCCCGCCCGCGTCGCGGGAGGATGGAAAGCGATGAGGAAGAACGCTCTCGGTGGCGGCCGTGGTTTTCTTTTGCGACGCGGATGCCGGCAAACGCACGGCTCCCTCCCTCCCTCCCTCCCTCCCTCCCTCCCTCCCTCCCTCCCTCCCGACGCAATTTGCCCGTTCAACCCGCCTCACGCGTACCGTTGGCTCGGCGACAGGGACGACGGCGGAAAACGTCTCCCGGTCTGCCTGCTGCGCCACGCGGGCACTCAAAGAACGAGGAGGAAAACTTCGGGGACTGGCGGTCTCATCCCGTCCCGTTTGTCGCGTCCGTCCAAAGGATACGGATCGGAGAACACCTGCCCGTCCGACGCTTGGGACGTGCTCTCTTCTCCCTCCCGCCCCCGGTGGACGCTCATCCCCTCGGGCGCCCCCCCCCGTTCGGCCCTTTCGGGGGCGAGCGCGCGCGCGCGCCCCATGACGCTCCCGAGAGGTTTCCCCGGCGGCCCGGGGGAGTCTGTCCCCTCTGCCACCCTCGAGCCCCGGCCGGGGCCCAGGTGGACCCGGTTCCACCCCCCCGCCGCCCTTCGCTCCGGTCGTCGGCCGTCACCCGGCGGCCGCTTCGATACCGTCCCCCTCCGGAGCTCTGCGGCGCCGACGGGATGGGAAGCGGTCCCGGCGGGCGCGCGCTGGCCACGGCGGCCCGGGGCCTTCGCTCCGTCTCCTCGAGCCCGGCCTGGCTCCCGGCGTCCTCCCGGGGTCCTCCCGGGGTCCTCCCTCCCTCCCTCCCTCCCTCCCTCCCTCCCTCCCTCCCTCCCTCCCTCCCAGGGCCCCCCCCCGAGTGGGACACGCCGGCTGGCCGGCATGGTGCTCCAGGGCTCCAGCGGGGTAGACGGGATCTTCCTGGCTGAGGGGCGAAATGGCCCGGCTGGGCCGGACCCCCTTGGATCGGAACTTTGGGAGATGGGGCCAAGGTGGTGGAATAGGCTGACGCTTCCGCCTAGCTCTCTTGACGACAAAGACCCGGAAACACAAGCGAACGAGTATGTCTGCGACGAGCGGCGAGTCCTGACCGTCGAAGGCGGGCTTAGACGACGCACTGAGGGGCAGCGGCAGGAAGAGACCTTTCAGGGGCAGAGAGGGTTTACCGGCCCTGCCCCGCGGGGAGCCCTCAGGCACCATTCCCAGAGCGGCTGCTGCAGTGGGCTGGTACCGTCGTTCCACTGCTGTTCCGTCAGGGAGAAGCAGCCAGCCACACAGCCTGCTCACACCTCCGGAACCTGAGGAGGGCCCGGCCGGGCGGATCCCCTTGGCCCAACCGACCCCGCGCTGTGGCCGGCCCCACCGTCTTCCGGCCGCCCCGCGCCGAGAAACGTGTTCGGCGGCGGCGCTGGGAGGCGGGGGAGGGGGGCGGGGGGGGAGCCGGGACGGGGCCGGGCGTCCGGCCGCCCGGCGACGCGCCCTCGCCGGCCGCCGATCCGGATCCGTCCCGCTGCACTCCGCGCCGGTTGTCGGCCGCCACCTGGCGGCCGCTTTGATATCGTCTTCCCCCGGAGCTCCGGCGCCGGCGACACGCGCGGGAGGCGATGTGGCCGCGCTGGCCGAGGCGACGTTCCCGGACGCCGGCGGCGGCGTCGGCAGGATCGTCCTGGCCGAGGCGGGAAAGGGCCCGGCCGGGTGGATCCCCTTGGCCCAACCGACCCCGCGCCGTGGCCGGCCCCAACGCCTTCCGGCCGCCCCGCGCCGAGAAACGTGTTCGGCGGCGGCGCTGGGAGGCGGGGGAGGGGGGCGGGGGGGGAGCCGGGACGGGACCGGGTGTCCGGCCGCCCGGCGACGCGCCCTCGCCGGCCGCCGATCCGGATCCGTCCCGCTGTCGCCCGCGCCGGTTGTCGGCCGCCACCTGGCGGCCGCTTTGACATCGTTTTCCTCCGGAGCTCCGGCGCCGGCGACATGGGAGGCGCTGTGGCCGCGCTGGCCGAGGCGACGTCTCGGGACGCCGGCGGCGTCGGCGGGATCGTCCCGGCCACGGTGGGGCGCCGGCGCCAGAGCCACGTTCCGGAATTGGGCCCGCAGCTTCATGTGGCCGAGGCGGTGGCCGTCGCCGCCGCCGCCGCCGCCGCCGCCGCCGCCGCGCTCCCGGGTGCCGTGTTTTAGACGGCGCTGGACCGAACCGGGCCGCACCGAGACGGCGCAGGCAGAAGAACGGGACAAGGCACGCCCCGGCCGTTCGCGCGCCTTCCTTCGCGCGGCCCGGTCGTCACCGGGGCCTCCGGCGTAGGTCCGGGGTGGCCCGCGGAGGGCGCCCCGGGCCCGGGCGCGGTCCCGCGTGGGGTCCGGACCGTCGGAGAATTTTTTCAAAGTCCCGCTCCGGGGGTCCCCGGGCCGAGGTTGCCGCCCCCGGCCCGCCCCGGCCCGGCCACGGACCCGCGCGGGGCCCGGACCTTCGGAGGGGCCCCGCCGCCCGAGAATTTTTTCCAAGTCCCCCCTCCGAGGGTTCCCCGACCGGCCCGCGTTGGCCGCAGCGCAGGCGGCTGGCTCTGGGCGCCCGCGCGGCCCCGGCCAGCTCCGTCACCCCGTCCCGCGGGTCGACCAGAGGATCCCGGGAGCTCCGGGGGGGGGCGGGGCGCTGGGGGCCATGGGGTCGCGCTACGGACCGATGGCCGGGCCGCAGTTCCGGGGGCTCGCCGTGGGGAGCGGGCCCCTCCCGCCGCGGGGCGTGGCTTTTCTCTCGCCCAAAACGGGCGATTTGGGCCACCAGATTGGTGCTGACACGCTCTCCTCGCCGGGTGACTCCCGCTGAGCAGATGGGAAACCTGGACGGGTCCGTAGACGCCGGTCCACCGACGGCCCACGCCCTCCCCCGCTCCTCCCCGCTTGAGCCGCCCGCCTGGGGCCCGTGCGCCGGCTCTCGCGCGTCCAGATGTCCAGCCGCGGTGCCTCCCCCCGGTCTCCAGTGCCCGAGGGCGGCGTGGCACGGGCGCCGCGGGCCCTCTGACCCGCGTGCCCCTTGTCGCAGGCACCCGCGGTGGCCGCGGTGCTCGCCAGAGTGTGCCCCGCTCCCCCCCTCCCCCAGGCCCACGTGCCTCGCGTGTCAGGCGTTCTCCGTGTGCGGGGTCCTCGCGGCCACCTTTCCGCAGCCGGGGCGGGCGAGGCAGAAAGCGGGTCCTCTCCGGGGCTGTCCTCGCCCGCCTCCTGGCAGCCCTGGCGGGGGGGTCTTCTCCTCCTCGCTTGTGCCTGGGCTGACCCGATCGATGTGGTGTTGTCGTGCTCTCCCGGGCCGGGTCCGAGCCGCGCCAAGACGAGGGACGGACATTCGTGGCGAATGGGACCGCTCTTCTCGCTCAGCGCGCGGGCCCCTCGCTCCTCCTCCCCGCCCGCCGGTGGT
>NW_026974923.1:437500-440000 GCF_030014295.1 Loxodonta africana | reverse complement strand
CGGGAGGATGGGGGGGCGCCGGTGGGTGGCGCTCGGGGGGTCACCCGCTGCCCGCCGCTTCCCGGCCGCCCGCCCTGGGCGTGGGGGGGGTAGCCCCGCGCCCGTCCTCCGGCCGACCGCCCCGGCCCCGCCGCCCCTGCGCGGCCGCCCCTTCCCTCCGGCCCCCCTCCCCGGCGTCCGCCCCCGCCCCTCGCTGACCTCCCCCGGCACCTTCGGGCCCTCGCCCGGCCTCCCCCTTCCCGCCCGCGAAACCGCGTCGTCCCGCCGTCGCCCCGGGCCCTCCGCGGCCCGGGGCCTGGGCCGCGCGGGTGCGGGGGGGGACGGTGGCCGGCCTCCGAGCGCGCGCCCGTGTGGGTCGTCGCGGGGGTGAAGGGAAGAGGAGGGCGGTGTGTGCGTGTGCGGCCGGGAGGTGGGGGGAGCCGTAGGCGGGGTGGGCGGCCGCGCGCTGCGGGCGGCGGGTCCCCGGTGGCGGCGGCGCGGGGGGGCGCGCGTGGGCCCCTACCGTCCATCCCCCGCGTCACGGGCCGGCAGCGCCGCGGTCCCGCGCGTCCCCCGCGGGCGGCCGCGGCCGGGGATCCGCGTCGGGGGCGATGGCCGCGCCCCGCCCTCGCTCGCCACCCTGTCCAGGTACCTAGCGCGTCCCGGCGCGGAGGTTTAAAGACCCTCGGGGGGTCGCCCGTCCGCCGCGGTTCGTGGCGGCGGGCCCGCGGGGAGCGGCCGTGGGGGGGGGCCTGGCCCTCACCCCGTCTCTCCCCCGGCCTCCGCCCGCAGGCCGGGGGGCTCCGCGCCGCGCCCCGCTGCCGGCCGGGCGGCCGCCGGGAGGGGGAGCCCGGCGGCCGGTCGGACCGCGCGGGCCCGCGCGCGGGTGCCCCGTGTCGTTGGGGGTGGGAACCCCCGGGGCGCCTGTGGGGGCGTCCAGGCCCGCTCCTCCGGGGGCCGGGTGTGGACGGGCCCCTTGTCCGCGAATCCCTCCCGACCTTTCCCGAGTCGTGGTTCCGTCGTGTCTTCTGGCCGGCAGGAGGCGCCCCTCGGGGGATGTGTGCCGTGTCCAGGGCGGGGTCGCCTCCCTCCCTCCTCGCTGGGGGGGGGGAGGGCCCCGCGAATCCAAACTCGTACGACTCTTAGCGGTGGATCACTCGGCTCGTGCGTCGATGAAGAACGCAGCTAGCTGCGAGAATTAATGTGAATTGCAGGACACATTGATCATCGACACTTCGAACGCACTTGCGGCCCCGGGTTCCTCCCGGGGCTACGCCTGTCTGAGCGTCGCTTGACGATCAATCGCCCCCCCGGGGTTTGCCGCCGGCCAGCGTCTGGCCGGCCCTCCCTCCCCCGGGGGTGCGCGGCTGGGGGCTTCCTCGCAGGGGCTGGCCGGCCGGCCCGCCGCACGCCCGCGCCCAAGCCTGGGCGGCGGGAGGCGCGCGGGCGGCGGCCGGGTTCCCTACGACCCCCTAAGGACAGACCCGGTGGTGCCCCCGTCCGCCCCCCTTCCCTCCGCGGCGGCGGAGGAGGAGGAGGGGGGCCGGGGGCCGCCGCGCCCGCGAGAGAGAAGAGAGAGAAGCGAAGCGAGAGCTCGCGCCGGGGTCGTGGCTCGGGGGCCCTCCCTCGCGCCGCACGCGGCCTCGGGGTCACCCTGGCGACGGGGGGGGGGTGTGTGCTCGCCGGGGGAAGGCGGTCCCGCGCCGCGCGGCGGGGGCCGGGGAGGGGCGACGGGGAGGGGAAGCGGCGTCCGCGTCCGGGGCGCCCCCGTCGGGCCGCCGCCTGCCCCCGGCGGCGGCCGCGGGGGACGTCCCGGCCGGCCTCCGTCTCCTCCGAGCCGCTCTTCCCCACGGTCCGCCGCGCGTCCGGGGCCCGCCGGCCTCCCGGCGGCCCCTTCCACCCCCCGTGCCTTGTCGGGACGCCTCCGCCGGGCGCGTGCGGGGGGCGGGGCTCCGCCCCAGGCCACGGGTGCCCCGGCGGGCGGCCCGCGGGACGCCGCGGTGTCGCCCGCCGATGCGCGCCTCCCCCCTGGGTCGTTCCCCCCCTCCATGCCGCGCCGGCGAGGCCCGGCCCGGCGGGGGCGCCGCCGGGGCGCCACCGGGCGCGCCGGCGCCCCCTGCAGGACCCCGCGGGCCGCCGGCTCGTGCCCCTCCCTCCCCGCCCCGCTTCCCGTCCCCGTCCGCCCGCCCCCGCCCGGCCCGCGTGGCGCCGGGGCGGGGCGGCGGGCGGGCGGGCCGGGCGTGCGTGGGCGGCGCGTGCTGCCCGCGGCCCTCCGGCACGCGTCCCTCTCCGTGTCGCGCGCTCTCTTCTCTTCCGCGCGGGCCCCCTGGCGTTGACGATCGCGTGGCCGGCCTCCCGTGAGCGCGGGCGCTCGCGCGGGCGGCGGCGGCGTTGGCGAGCGAGAAGACCCTCGTCGGGCTCCCGGTAGGGGGGTGTCGGGCTCCCGGTAGGGGGGTGGGCGCGGGCGCGCGGCGGCGCCCGGCCGCGCCCGGTGTGTCGTCGGCCGCGGGTGCGGGGGCGC